>NW_006921741.1:7148775-7174401 GCF_000298275.1 Orycteropus afer afer | reverse complement strand
AGACCGACCGCTTAGAACTCAGTTATGTGATCTATCATGGGAACCACCACTCACAACTGGAGTCCAGCCAAGTTGACACATCTTCAACTATCACACACATCAACACAAAGACTTGAGATCAAATGCTTATAGCATTCTTATTTGCAGTGCCTGAAAACTGGAAACAATCCAAAGGTCCATTAACTGGTGAATGGATAAGACAAATGTTATCCACCTGTTATTGTTGTTGTTAGTTATGTGCCATCGAGTCAAATCCAACTCATAGCGACCCCTCCTTGGGTTTCCAAGGCAGTATCACTACGGAAGTAGGATTGCCCAATCTTCCTTCCGAGAAGTGGCTGGTGGGTTTGAACCGTCAGCCGTCTGGTTAGCAGGCAAGTGTCTTAGCCACTATGCTACCAGAGCTCCCTGTTACCCACCTAAGAGAATACTATTCATTACTGTTCCCCACCTAAGAGAATACTATTCAGTAATGAAAAGGAAAAATATCCACTGATATATACTACAACATGGATGAACCTGAAATACATTATGTTAAGTGAAGGAAGTCAGATCCATAAGAACACATACTCTTTTAAGCCCATATATTTAAAATTTATAGAAAAGGCAAATCTATAGAGCCAAAAGAATAGTGATTGGCTGGAACTAGAAGTGGAAAATGATGGCAATAGGTATTGATTAAAACCAAAAACCAAATTCACTGCCATCGAGTCAGATCCAACACATAGTGACCCCTCCTAGGGTTTCCGAGGCAGTATCTCTACAGAAGTAGATTGCCCCATCTTCCTTCTGAGGAGTGGCTGGTGGGTTTGAACCACTAGCCTTCTGGTTAGCAGTCAAATGCCTTAGGCACTATGCCACCAGGTATTGATTAGGGTGATAAAAATACTCTAAAACTTGATTTTTGTGATGGTGCTACAACTGCATAATTGTACTAAGAGTATACTTTCAATATGTGTAATTATGGCATGTAAATTATACTTCAATAAAACTGTTTTTTTAAAAAAAAGGAAACAAATCTGATCAACTTTCCAAGACGATAAGGCATTAAAAAGTTATTATAATCAGGTAAGTTTTTCATTATTCTGTACTCCGGTCATGGACAAAAAATACTTACTAAATGTCATGGTCACTGAAGGAAATAATAAGAGAGGTCATGAAAGCACTATACTAGATATAAGGAAGAACTATTAAAATCAGCACTGCTAAGTGAGATTAGGAATCTCACACAGTATGGAGGGTGTTATGCCCACATTTATATTTTTATGAAAAAGATTTTATGAAGAAACAGAGAAAATGGTAAAATGCTTTAACTTGGAGCAATTTGCTCAGCACAGAAAATTATATGGAACAAAGAAACCAGGAACACCACGATAAAACACATAACAGAATGCAGCAACCAATTCATACTTGTCAATAATTACACTGAATATCAACAGACTAAATACAGCACTCAAGAGATGGAGAGTTGTAGACTGGGTAACAAAACATAACCCACCAATATGTTGTCTACGAGAGACACACCTTAGAGACACAGACAAAAAAAATCAAAGGTTGGAAAAAGATATATCAAGCAAATGGCAACCAAAAAAGAGCAGGAGTGGCAACATTAATTTCTGATCAAATTAACTTTAAGAGAAAAATCACCATAAGATATTAAGAAGGACATTATAAAATGATTAAAGGAGCAATTGAACAAGAAGATTTAACCATAATAAATCTCTACGGACCAATGAAAGAGCCCCAAAATATATAAATCTGACTTTAACAGAATTGAAAAGACAAACAGGTGACTCCACATGCATAGTTGTTGTTGCTGTTGTTGTTGTTGTTGTTATGTGCTGAGGAGTCGGGCCCGACTCATAGCAACCCCTCCTCGGGTTGCCAAGACAGTATCACTAGAAGTAGATTGCCCCATCTTCCTTCCGAGGAGTGGCTGGTGCGTTTGAACCGCCAGCTTCTGGTTAGCAGTCAAGTGCCTTAGGCACTATGCTACCAGAGCGCCCACATGCATAGTAGGAGACTTCAATACACCACTTCCAATGAAAGATAGAACTGGAAAGAAACTCAAAAAAGATGCAGAAGAACTAAACAATACAATCCAGCAACTTGACCTTATAGACATCTACAGAGCACTTCACCCAACAACAGCACAATATACATTCTCTGCCACTGCACATGGAACATTCTCCATGATAGACCATATGTTAGGCCATAAAGCAAGCCTTAATAAATTTAAAATCATTGAAATGAAGATCACAATGCTATAAAATTAGATATCAACAATAGGAAGATCAACAGAAAAAGAGCAAACACATGAAAACTGAACAACATCCTCCTTAAGAACAACTGGGTAATAGAAGAAATAAAAAATGAAATTAAAAAATTCCTTGAATCAAATGAGACTAGAAACACAACATACCAAAATCTTTGGGACACAGCAAAAACAGTGATCAGAGGCCAATTTATAGTAATAAATGCACACATCAAAAAAGAAGAAAGAGCCAAATTCAACACTTAAACCAACATCTCCAACAATTAGAAAAAGAACAGCAAGAAAAGCCTACAGTCACCAGAAGAAAGGAAATAATAAAGATTTGAGCAGAAATACGTGAAACAGAAAATAGAAAGACAATAGAAAAAAATCAACAAGACTAGAAGTTGGTTTTTTGAAAAGATTAATAAAATTGACAAACCACTGGCAAATTTAACAAAGGAAAAGAGGAAGAGAATACAAATAACATGAGTAAGAAACAAAATGGGAGACATCACAACAGAACCAACTGAAATGAAAAAGATAATATCAGGATAACATGAAGAACTGTACTCCAACAAATTTGAAAATCTGGAAGAAATGGACAGATTTCTAGAAACACACTACTTACCTAAACTGGCACAGACTGAGGGGGAAAGGTAAACAGATTCATAACAAAAGAAGAAATTGAACAGGTCATCAAAAAAAAAAAAAAAATTACCAACAGCAACAAAAAAAAAAGTCCTGGCCCAGACGATTTCACTGGAGAATCTACCAAACATTCAGAGAAGAACTGACACCAATCCTACTCAAACTATTCCAGAACATAGAAAAAGATGAAATCCTCCCTAATTCATTTTATTAAACAAGCATATCCTTGATACCAAAACCAGGCAAAGACATCACTCAAAAGAAAAACTACAGACTAATATTCCTTATGAACACAGATACAAAAATCCTCAACAAAATACTTGCCAATAGAGTTCAACAACATATCAAAAAAGTAATTCATTGTGACCAAGTGGAGTTCATATCAGGTATTCAAAGATGGTTCAACATTAGAAAAACAATCAACATCATCCACCACATAAATAAAACAAAGGAAAAGAACCACATGATCATATCAATCAATGTAGAAAAGACATTTGATAAAATCCAACACCCTTTCCTGATAAAAATTCTCAGAAAAAAATAGGAATAGAAGGGACATTTCTCAACATACTAAAGGGCATATATGCAAAACCAACAGCCAATATTATTCTCAATGGAGAGAGACAGAAACCATTCCCCTTGCAAATGGGAACCAGACAAGGATGCTCTCTATCACCACTTCTATTCAACATTGTACTACTGGAAGTCCTAGCCAGGGTAATAAAGCAAGAAAGGGAATCAAAGGTATCCAAATTGTTAAGGAAGAAGTAAAACTATCCCTATTTACTGATGATATGATCCTATACCTAGAAAATCCAAAGAACTCAGCCAAAAAAATCTACTGGAACTAATTGAGAGATTTAGCACAGATACAAGACAAAACATACAAAAATCAGTTAAATTCCTCTACACCAACAAAGAGATTGCTGAAAAAGAAATGAGGAAATCAATACCATATACAATAGCTACCAGAAAAATAAAATACTTGGGAATAAATCGTATCAGGGCCACAAAATACCTGTACAAAGAAAACGACAAGAGACTACTTCAACTTGAAGCAATTTGGGGTAGCCAAGGCATAAACACCCTTATTGGTTTTGAAGACTTTTAGATCAATTCTGATTCTGCTTTTAAGTATTCTTTCAATTTCATGACCTTAGAATCCATTTTCATAAATTATATCAAAAGCATGGTTGCCATGTATATTATACTAAAGCCAATTCTGCATTCAGCACTGGCAGAAGCCACACTTCAAACAATAAAAGAAAAGGAAGAAGGAAGTTAGCATACGCTAGGATTCATTTTTTTTTTTAACTTGTATGCTTTTCTTTTCCCTCTTGCTATTGTCCTTTCTTTCTCCTCTTAAAACTACTCTCCTGAAAAAAGAGGTGTCCATATGTACAAGCCATTCATCACCACCTCCCATTCATTCACTCCTCACCCCATTATAATCTGACTTTAGTTCCAATCATTAGACTACAACAGCTTCAGCAAAGGTCACCAAACCATTAAGACTTTTTTCAAATCACATTACTCTTCATGCTACCTAAACAGCATTTCCTTCAATTCTAGAGTGTGTGAGAATTTATGCATTCTCCTATTTGAAATTAATGACATCTCTTCATCATTAAAGGAGATCTGGTGGCGTAATGAGTAAGGCATTTGGCTGCTAACCAGAAAGTTGGCCATTCAAACCCATCAGATGCTCCATAGAAGGAAGACAAGGCAATCTACATCTGTAAAGATTTACAGTCTTGAAAGCCAATGGGGGTCACTGTGAGTTGGAATCGACCTGATAGCAGAGGGTTTGGGGTTATTTTTGTTTTCTTCATCATTAACTACAAATCTTTACGGACCTACCACATCTCAACTGAACTATCTCCAACACCTACCACTGTATAGAAAACTCACCTACTGAAAACAGAGCCAAGTGTCAACAGAAAGAAAAAGATGTAAAAAAAGAACAAAAGGATATAAAAAGAAAATGGCAGCAATTACACTGGATGTATGCATGTGTATGCATGTGTATAAAATTAAACTTCTTCAGTAATACAAAAAGTTTACTTGCTGCTTAGCTCACCCCAAAATTATACACAAAGATTAATTTGTTAGATTGTATGCAAAGAAACATTTTCTAAATATCCAAAGGCTTTATTTTCAAACTAGAGACTCTATTTTCTAACACATTCAATCACATTTAGCTATACAGCCAAAGCAGGCAAGTTTAAGTTTAGTGGGCAGTTAGTGTGAGGGGAGATAGTTGGGAATGGCCTTACCTATTTGGAAATAATTGCTTTCCTGGCCTAAAGCTCTTCCTATTAGGATCAAAGCAAAATGATGTTATCTTAAGAACCTTTCCAATTTTTGAAAAATAAAACCTAAGTGTTCCACCGTTAGATATTATCTAGATATTATTTGTTTTGTTTGAGGACAAAATTATGGCACATTTATTTTCATATTTAAATCAAAAGCAGCGTTACTATTATAAAGAAAATAAGGGTATTTCAAAAGATAACTATCTCAATATAAAAAGGCACATACAGAGTTTGTATAGACAAGGCCACCAAGCTTCAGCACAGTGATCTTTTTTAAATCTCAGATTAGCCTTTGGCCTTCTCTGTCCCAAAATTTTCCAAGTAAGCTGTTCATTCACTTAGGAATATGAAATAATGCCACAGCACATAACTTGATGAGCTGCTTAAAGCAGATTTAGTGACAAAGTATTCCAATAAGAATAAACTACACCCTCTGAAGCTCAATGTTTTGTGATACAATTCTGGCATGGCTTCTACATTTTCTAAGCACCTGTCAAAATATAACATGTGTTTTGATTACTGGATTGGAGGACTGAAAAAAAATATCATGATGTTACTTAGGCCAACTCCTGTCTCTGGCAGTTCAACATCTATACCATTCAGATTGGTGGCTATTAAATAATACAACTTTTTTAAACGAACAAGATAGCAATCCCACATCCTCCTTAGAAGCCTCCTTTAATGTTTCATCATCCTGAAGTGATGAGCAGCAGCTCCAGTTACCTCAAAATTTCTGTTCTGCAATCAACACCGATTTCTTCTCACTACGCTGGAGATGGGTTGGGGACTTCTGTGTATATGCCTACTCATTAGGCTTTAATTCTTCTCCTTTCTCTGTAAATCTCTTCTCATTCTGACTTCTCTCTCTGGATGCTCTCCCCGTTTTCCCCAAATCTTTTTTTTTTTTTTTTTAAAAAAAGCAATATTCTAGCTGCTCCATGAAAGGAAAAGCATTAGAATTAACTTTTCTAAGCTAAATATTAATAGATTATTTCTACAGTTTATCAATAAGCATACAATTTGGAAATCAATGGGGGGAGGCGAACACATTTGACAGAGTTATTCTGGAAAATTTGAAAGTTGTCAGAATTCTTTCTCTTTATTTCTGTAGCTGGCATGGGAATTTGGGAGAATATTAACATTAGCACAGTATATGTCAATGGCAATGGACATGTATAAGATATCTCAATATATTCTTCCTGTTAAAATGTAATACACAGCAAATGTTATTTTTACTAAGTAAAGCAAAAATGACAACACATTAATATATGTATATAATATATATCCTGTCTTATTGCAAAAGAGAGAATCCAATTTTCTTTGACAGGATAAAATAAATTTTTGGTCTGCATTTCTGAGAGGTCAGTGTCTCACCATTCTCATTGGAACTTTTGCCCAACTAAGAGTTGAAATTATCAGAAGAACTAAACATGACTTTACCCTGGTTTGCCAATAGTATTCTTATGTTTGTACATGTCTGTTTTTCTAGCATTACACGTGCCAGTTCTATGTTTATTCTGCTTATACTAATAGAAACATAATCAGTCAAATTTGAGTAGTATCCAGCAAGTTTGTAACTAATCATATATTCTACATATTACTAAAATATTGGCACTAGACAGCAGAGGGCACTGGTACTATGCTGTTGTTGTTGACTATACGCTGACCTAAATATCATGAGTCATACAGGAAGGAAAAGGTAATTCAGCAGTACCAAAAGCACTGCTATTAATGCAGTGATGGATCAAAAATATATAAATTCTGTCTATCTGCATTTCCAATTTTCAGTTCACACACTTAATTATAACAGCAATCCAAGTCTCAATATATTCACACTAATCTAGAAAATCTACCACTTGTCTGTCAGTTTGTTGTACTGTGGTAGCTTGCATGTTGCTGTGGGGCTAGAGGCTATGCCACTGAAGGAATTGGTGAAAAACAAGGCTACTGGAATTGAAAGAATTGTCACTGAGATCTTTCAATGAATGGATGCCCCACTGGAGGCACTTACTCATCTACACCAAGAAACCTGGCTACTTGGCCAACTGATTGGAAGAGATCCATACTGGTACCCATTCAAAAGAAAGGTGACCCCACAGAATACAAAAATCATCGCACAGTATCAATATCACATACACATAAAATCTTGCTGAAGATAATTCAAAAACAGTTGCAGCAGTATATTGACCAGGAACTTCCAGAAATGCAAGCTGGATTCAGAAGAAGACATGGAACAAGAGATATCATTGCTGATGTTAGATGGACCTTGGTTGAAAACAAAGAATACCAGAAAAATTTTATTTTTGTTTGCTTGTGCTTTATTGAGTATACAAAAGCATTCAACTGTGTGGATCACAGCAAATTATGGGTAACATTGAGAAGAATGGGAATTCCAGAACATTTAATTGTGCTCATTAGCAATCTGTACATGGACCAGGAGGCTGTAATTCAAACAGAACAAAGGAATACTGCATGGTTTAAAATCAGGAAGGGAGTGGGTCAGAGTTCTATCCTTTCACCATATTTATTCAATCTGGTTGCTGAGCAAATAATCTAAGAAGCTGAACTATGTGAAGTAGAACACAGCATCAAGATTGGAAGAATGCTCATTAACAACCTGTGATATGCAGATGACACAACCTTGCTTGCTGAATGTAAAGATGATTTGAAGTGCTTACTGATGAAGACTGAATACTATTACAGTCTGCACCATGGGTTACACTTCAACATAAAGAAAACTAAAATTCTCATAACTGGAGCAATAAGGAGCATCACAACAAATGGAGAAAAGACTGAAGTTATCAGTGATTTCATATTATTTGTATCCATGATCAATACCAACAGAAGCAGCAGTCAAGAAATGAGATGACATATTGCACTAAGCAAATTTTCTGCAAAACATCTCTTTAAAGTGCTGAAGAACAAAGACATCTCTTTGAAAACTAAGGTGCACCTAACCCAAGCCATTGTATTTTCAATTGCTTTATGTGCTTGTGAAAGCTGGACAATGAATAAGGAAGACCAAAGAAGAGTTGATGCTTTTGAGTTGTAGTGTTGGTGAAGAATACTGAAAGTACCATGGACTGCCAGAAGAACTAACAAATCTATCCTGGAAGAAGTGCAACTACAATGCTCTTTGGAAGTGAGAATGGCTAGACTTCGTCTCCACCTACCACTCTGGTCATGCTGTCAGAAGGGGCCATTCCCTGGAGAAGCATATCATGCTTGATAAAGTGGAGGATTAACAAAAAAGGGGAAGGACCTCAATGAGATGGATTGACACAGTAGCTGCAATGATGGGCTCAGATATATCAAGGATTGGGAGTCTGTTGTAGGACCAGGAAGTGTTTCATTCTGTTGTACACAGGGTCACTATAAGTTGAAGCCAATTTGACAGCACCTAACAGCAACAACAACAATATAGAAAATACTTCATTGTATTCAATTAAATAAAAAATTGATATCATCTTGAGGTGCAGTAAATTACTTGGTATGGCTTTTCCAGACATCAGTCTTTGTAAATTCCCTGGTGGAATTTACCATGAATGAGCAACTGAGGAGCTCCTGATTGTTAAAATTATCTACCTGGGGTATTTCTGTTGCGAGTGGCATGAAGTAATCTTCTGGGAAGTTCTCTCTCTCTCAGATGTACAGAATTCTGATCTTGGGATTGGTTAGTCCGGTCATTCGGCCAGGCTCAAAAGCCCTCCTAGAGGCACAAGGAGTCTCTATGACTGCTGGCTGAGAAAGACATGCTGCTGAGAGAAATGCACTCCTGAGACATGAGAGACACATGCTGCTGAGAGACACGAGAGACATGCACGGCTGAGAGAGAGACATAAGAGACACCCACTACTGAGAAAGTAATGTACTACTGATACTGAGACTCCCAGCTGCTGAGTGAGACAGCCAGCTGCAAGAGACTGAGTGCATTTCTGAATTTGAATTGCAGTCTGGTGCTTCCCCAATAAACCCCATAATCTGTGAGTTCTGTGTGGCCACTGCAACAAATTATCGAACCCAGCAGAGAGGTGGTGGGTGCTGGGGAAGGAACAGGTGGTGAAAGGGCTGGAGGGAGGCAGCATGTCTGGCCTTGCAGGAATAGGCCTTGGGCTACTGATGGTGATTCTGCCTTCCTCTTGTGGGGTTAGAGGAAGTAAAAAGATGCGGCCTCCCTGCCCCATTGGCACATTTATTATAGGCTTATTTTGTATCAGACATTATGCCACTTGTCTTATACAAGTTATCTAAATTTATTTCTTACAAAGCCATGCATTATCCTAGTATCTGCTTTTATCGGTATTTATAGAAGACACTGAACTACAAGCTCCTAAAGGCAAGTGATCAACTCAGCAATTAGTTTATATGCTTCCCAAAAGCAGAAACCATATTACCTTTGTTTGCATGTAACTCTATCACACCTAATATACTGCTTGCTGTTGGTTACTATCGAGCTGATTTCAACTGACAGCACTCCCATGTGACAAAGTAAAACTGCCCATAGAGTTTTCTAGGCTGTACTTTTTAGAGAAAACTGCCAGGTCTTTTTTCTGCAGAATCTCTGGGTGTGTTCAAACTACCTACCTTTCAGTTAACAGCCAAGCAGAAGTGAAGGGAAGGGAAGAAGGGGCACCAAATTTGATTCCAGCATCACATCATTACCACCTTTAAGATGCTCTCAATATTATAAAAAGTTAAGGAAACGTTTATGTTGTTGTTGTTGTTAGGTGCCATCGAGTCATTTCTGACTCAAAGAGACCCCATGCACAGCAGAACAAAACACTGCCCGATCCCGCACCAGCTCCAAGATCCCTGCTATACTTGAGTCCATCATCGCAGCCACCATGTCAATCCATCTCGTTGAAGGCCTTCCCCTCTTTCGTCGACCCTCCACACTACCAAGCATGACATCCTTCTCCAGGGAATGGTCCCTTCTGACAGCATGACCAAAGTAGGTGAGATGAAGTCTGGCCATTCTCACTTCCACGGAGCATTTCAGGTGCACTTCCTCTAGGACAGATCTGTTAGTTCTTTTAGCAGTCCATGGTACTTTCAGCATTCTTCGCCAGCAAAACAACTCAAAAGCATCAACTCTTCTTCGGTCTTCCTTACTCATTGTCCAGCTCTCACATGCATACGAGGTGACTGGAAATATCATGGCTTGTGTCAGGAGCACCTTAGTCCTCAAGGAGACATCCTTGCTCCTCAGCACTTGAAACAGTTCCTTCGCGGTTGACCTTCCCAGTGCTACACGTCGTCTAATGTCCTGACTGCTGCTTCCATTGGCATCAATTGTAGAACCAAGCAACGAGAATTCTTTGACAATCTCAATCTTCTCTCCATTTATTGTGATACTGCTCATTGGTCTAGTTGTGAGGATTTTTGTTTTCTTTATATTGAGACGTAATCCATACTACAGACTGTATTCTTCAACCTTCATCAGTAAGTGCCTCAAGTCATCCTCACTTTCAGCAAGCTAAGTTGTATCATCTGCGTATCTCAGGTTGTTAATGATTCTTCCTCCAATCCGGATGCCACATTCTTCTTCATATAGTCCAGCTTCTCAGATTATTTGCTCAGTATATAGATATATAAAGGAAACGTTTATACAGGGAAGGAAATGTTCTTTTTTGGTTACCAGAGATGGGAGGGAAGGGGAAGGGAGGAAAATAGATGGATAGTTAAGAGAGAGATGTTGATATGCATGAAGGGAAAAGCAATATAACAAAAGTGTGTGACTAGCACAGTGTCACTGAGGAAAAGGAAGACACAGAAAGTGCACAAGAGGTGCAGGCAATAAAGGTATACACAATACCGTATTATCAGTAACAGCACATATTAATATACAGGAGGATACACAGGTAGACAGGCAAGAAGATCAGGTACAGATAGGCAAATGGGAATATACCCATGACCATGCATAGATCTGACAAATGCCCCTACATATGTATTTGTATGGGCTATAACAATGTCCATAAACAGTGTAAAGCTAACAGGGGGCAAAATTAGGATAACTTCTTAGTCATAACTAAACACCTTGAGGGAGTAACTCACTGGGCCTGTAGGCTGGGGACCATGGACTCCAAGGACATCAAGCTCAGTTGGCACAACACAGCATACAAAAATACTGTTTTTTATCTTACTTCAGTGAGTAGTGACTGGGGTCTTAAAAGCTTGTAAGCAGCCATCTGAGATGCAACTACTCATCTCATCTTGTATGGAGCAAAGAAGAGTGAAGAAAATCAAAGACACATGGAAACGGTCACTCCAAAGGACTAATGGATCATGAGAACTTCAGCCTATATGACCCTAAAACCAGAAGAACTAGATGGTGACTGGCTACCAATGTCAACTACTCACAAAGGGATCAAAATTGGAGATCTTGGATGGAGTGGGAGAAAAAAATGTGGAACAAAATTACTGGTCAGAGAGAGACTAGTGGAACCCCCAAGACTATGGCCCCAAGTCACCCTTTGGGCTTGGAAGTGAACTCATTCCAGTGGCTTAACTCTCTGCCAAACAACAGACAGGCCTACAAGCTGAGCAACTACACTTGGATAATGCATTCCTTAGAACAATCAACCATGACAGCATCTGCACAGGGAGAAAGGTAGGGAGGCAGGAGTGCATAGGCAAGAAAAACACAGG
This sequence comes from Orycteropus afer afer, assembly GCF_000298275.1. NCBI lineage: Eukaryota > Metazoa > Chordata > Mammalia > Tubulidentata > Orycteropodidae > Orycteropus > Orycteropus afer. The sequence continues at coordinate 7,162,533 of NW_006921741.1, read as the reverse complement.
GAAAAGGTAACCACAGGGAGGAAGTGGGAGGAGAGGTATTATAATGTGAGGAATGTAATCAGTGGCACAAAACATGTATGAGCTATTAAATATAAAATGAATCTGCTTTGTAAACTTTCACCCAAATCATTATTAAAAGTTTAAAAAACAGATACTTGAAATAAATATTTGTTCATTTCATTGGACCTTACAAGTACTGCCTAAGTCATATGACTGTTAACCAGAAGGTTGGCAGTTCAAACCCACCAGCCACTCCATGGAAGGAAGACTGGGCAATCTACTTTTCTAAAGATTTACTGCCTCAGAAACCCAAAGTGGGTTGCTATAAGTCAGGGTCAACCCAATGGCAGAGAGTTTTGAGTTTGGTTAGTTAACAGCATTCTACTAGAAACCAGGCCTCAGAGACTTCACTATTTGAAATACTAACACTTCGCTTATTAAGACTTACATCTTTTCTGTGGCAGTATTAGAAGAAAAACAGTAAAATTAAAAAAAATTAATAATAATAAATGTACTTTTTTTAAAGATAGAATTTTAAAAATACAGAAGTATGAATAGCTCAAAAGACTGCAATCAATGCCACTAAATTGTACATACATAAACTGCTGAACTGATCTGTTTTGTTGTATATATTTGCAACAATAAAATAAATAAAATAAAAATACAAAAGCATGAGTTAAATGAAAGGTTTACTTCTAAGTTTCCTTGTTTAAAGAATTAACATTCAACAGCAAGAAAGAAAATAGTTAGGTTCTTTAAGAATATTAAAATCAAATTAAATGCTATTTTTTTTTAATTGTGATTTGGGTGAAAATTTACAGAGCAAATTCACTTTCCATACAGCAGTTCACATACACTTTGTCTCATGACATTGACCACAATTTACCACAATGCAACAGCTCCCCTCCCACTTCTTCCCCATAGTTACCTCTTTCCTGTGCCGATCTCTCCATGCACTCCTGCCCCCTGAGCTATCTCCCTGTGCATAAACAACCCTTCTTTCTCCCATGATTATTCTCTCCAAGGAGTGTATCTACCTCAGGGAAATATTCAACTCATATGCCTGTCTTTTGTTTGGCTGGAAACCACAGGTGAGGGTTCAATTCCAGACCTGAAGGGCAGCTAGGGGCCATAGTCTCAGTGGTTCCACCAGGCTCTATCGGACCAGCAAACCTGCTCCCCACCCACTTTTTTTTTTCTCCAAATGATTTTGAGTTTTGTCTACATTGTTCTCCCTCTCTATCAAGGATCTCCTACACAAATCCCCTTCCAAATGGATGACAGTGATAGCCGGGCACCATTTAGTTCTTCTGGTCTCATAGTCATATAGGTTGCAGATCGGATGGTGTACCAGTCGCTAGGACTAATTGTTTCCATGACTTTTTGGTTTTCTTCATTCTTCTTTGCTCTGGACGAGGAGAGACCCTCGTTGCATCTAGATGGCAGCTTGCTAGCTTTTAAGATCCCAGTCACTACTCACCGAAGTAGGATATGGAACAATGTTTTGTATAGTATGTTATGTCAATTGAGCCTGATGTGCCCTGCGACTATGGTCCCAAGCCCGCAGGTTCAACTACTCAGTCCCTCTGGGTAGCTGGCTGTGACCAAGCAGTGACCATAACCTTGCTCACTGTCAGCTCTACTATACACCTGGGAATTCTGATCATTCACATAAACTTATAGGACCATTGTCTGCCAACCCTATATGTGTTCTTGAATACACTCTCCACTTCTTAGACATAGCTAATAGTTAGGCCTGTCCACCCATCTATCCACCCGTATACCCATGTTTGCCTTCACTGACAATGCAGTACTATATGTGCAAAAGGTGAATGCTAATTTTTAATATAATTTCAACAACATGGGAAATGTATCTTAACTGAATAATCAAGTCACTTGCTAAATAAGAGCAAATATAAAATATGTAAATGTTGTATCCTCTTCAAGTATTTTTTAATTCATAAAAAATTTTATGTCAAAAATATATCGTTTTATAAACTTTGTAATTTTGAAATGCTGTAGCACTGATATTTATAGTTATACATATAAATCTATAAAAACATTTACACTGAAATTGATTTAATCAAAGTAATATTTGTCACATAAATACTTTCTAAATAAATCTATTACACATTCATCAGGCATATAATGAGATGTGCCAGGCATGTGCTAAACCTGAAGAAACAGAAATGCATAACAAGGAACTCTCACACTGAAGCAACCATATTGTTGTTGTTGTTATGTGCCGTCAAGTCGGACCCAACTCATAGTGACCCCTCCTTGGGTTTCCGAGGCAGTATCACTATGGAAGTAGATTACCCTGTCTTCCTTCTGAAGCAGCAACCATATTAGCATTGAATATTCTAAGTTCCTTATGTAAAGCATGCTCTCAAAACGCAAAACAAGTTTCCATGCAAAATACCTAATACCACGCACTAACATAAAACAAAAGTAGGTACAGGGTCAAACTCCACATCCATCTTGCCAAAACAGCAACAAACAATGCTACTGGTATTCTATTTCATATACAAATCTACTTCTCTATCTATTTAGTCTTATTCAAACTGTACATTCCTTACATTTAAAGAAAAAAGAAGATTCAGAAACACTTTTCTAGAACAGTGGCTTATAAGAGTGGCTAAGCATTAAAATCAGTGGATATTTTAAAAAATTTAAATACTGGAGCCCCAAGCTATTCAAAGTCATTGAGGATGGACCCCTGGCAACTACTTTTTACAGAGCTCCACTGACAAGTCTGATACACTGCCATGGTTAAGAACTATGACTTGAAAGGCCTAACGTGAAAGGATATATACAAAGCTGCCTGGCAGTAGAAAATGTTGAAGCTGTTCGGGATTTTAAAGATCATATAAACTCAAAACCTAAAATATGAATCTGAACTTTTGAGCAGTTAAGTAAATTGCCCAAGGTTACATGGCTAATAAGGAGGAGAACTCAAGTCAGAGTAGACAAGTGCTCTTTCCACCACTCAAGTCTCATTTTAGACAGTTAAGGTGAAACAATGCTCCTCAGAAGGAAGAGTGGGCAATCTACTTCCCTAGAGATACTGCCTCAGAAACCCAAGGAGGGGTTACTATGAGTAGGGACCAACTTGACAGCAATGAGTTGTTTTTTTTTTTTTTAAAAAAAAGCAAGTTGGTCCCCTAGAGCATCTAGGTTAACCAGTGGTCCCTGGACCAACCTCCAGTAATTGGGGAGATATGGATCAAAAGTGAGCTGCTTTAACTACTTCCTCCCCCAAAGTAAAAGATGTATATAACACAATATGTGTGGAGATGCTCAGATGATTACTTACATGACTGTCTTAAACACATTTTCCCAAACCTCTTTTTCTTTTTTAATTTTTATTTTTGCAGGGTTTCCTCTCCTCCCCTTCCACCCCTAGTAACCAACAAAGTTTCCCAAATCTCTTGTAGGAAAAGATAGAAGTTCAAAAGTTCATTCCCCACCTATGTTAAAATACATATTAATTATTAAAATCTGAAATTCATTTTTGAACATTCTAAGCAGGTACATATAACTGATGATATTAATACAAATATTTTCTAAAAATAACACCATATATTTCAGTTTGTAAGATTACAAAGAAATCAATTAACTCTTTCTTCACAAAAAAATATACAAATTAATAGTGAAGTGATTTTCCAATATAAATTAAATATTTAAAGGGTATGTACCTTCCAAATGATTGTACAGTTCAAATAACTGCTACAGAAATACAGACAGAGATGAAGTAATTCAGTGAGGTCTAGTAAATGTTGAACAATCACAATACAATGACTATAATTTATAGAATACAGTAGCACTTAACTCCTTAGATATTCACTTACTTACAAACTCCCATTATTAAATATTTAGGTTATTGAATTGTAAATATTACACTAAATAACTAAATACATGAATATAGAGCACTGTATTTTTTCCTTGAGTACTTGCTAATAGAATACAAAAAAAATAGGACAATATGACATGTCTGACCTAAACCTAATCATGATTTTTGAGGGAATGAATTAAAAAAAAACAGACAAAATGGTAATCAGGCTGGTAATAATTTTGGAGTGGAAATTATTTCAGGTGGTAGAAAAAAAAATTTTTTTTTTAAGAATTGGCAGGAGCATTTACAAATATTAAAGATTACAATCTACATCTTAATTGAGCCTCAGAAAGCACAGGCTCTCTTACTCTCTCGCGCCCTAGCTTGCTTACTCTCTCTCTCTGCCTATGTTAAATGTCGACATTTCAAATTATTTTATCCTAAGAAATAAGTATCAGATCTGTATAACATAAAATAAGAAGAAAGAAAATAGTAAGGGATTATTTTTATTACAGGGTTCTACGGGCAGGAGTTATTACTAAAATGAAATGTCATTTTAACAATGAAAATAATCGATAGTCAAAGATTAAAAGGTTCACAAATTAATTTTCAACCCAATATCTGATTCCATTTAAGAATTAAAACAGATTCACATAGCAGGCACATCCAGTATTATGTAAATCAGGCATTTCTCAATTTGCTACTTAACCAAAAGCAGTTGCCATGGGTCTGACTCTGACTCATGGTGACCCTATGTGTGTCAGAGTAGAATTATGCTCCATAGGATTTTAATGTTTCTGATTTTTCAGAATTAGATAGGGAGCCCCTTCTTTGGAGGCACGTCAGGTGGAAATGAAACTACAACCATTCAGTTAGATGCCAATCATGTTAACTATATGTACAACCAAGAAATGACTTATTACAGAAAGCATCATAGAATTTACCACATTTTATATTTAAAAAACAACAAACTATCATATCAATATTGTCATCTTACTTCTCCATTTCTTAATGTTGTGATGGTTCCTCTTGCTACACCCATTCTAAATAGTGTTTCTGTGGCCTGTGGATAAAAAATTAAAAACATGTAATTTACAATTTGTATCAACTATTAGTTACATCCCAAAAATACGAAAAACATCCACTGCTATCACATTTCCAATACTTCCAGAGAAGCATCAATAAGGTACAAAAAGACCTAGAAGCTCAGAAAAGATACCACAAAAATATTATTTCCAGACTCATTTAATGTTATCAGAAGCTAAAATTGAACTGTTTAAAAAGGCTATTTTGACATGCTGGCAGGCTTCCAGGTCTACAGTTTCAAACTAGTTCACTTACATAAGGTTAAATATTAGTATGATGAACAAAAATGAAGTACTTGGATTCAATTCAGAATTGATCACTTATAATTTGAAGTTTCCATTTGAGTTCAGTTCAAACCACTTAACTGCTACAGAAATACAGACAAAAAATGAAGTGATTCATGAGGTTATGTATTAAATAACAAACCAAAATATTATTGCTGTTTCCAGTGATACCCATCTTGCAATGCCAAGAAATTAAGATGTTAATAAAACATGACTTAGTATTGTATCCAAAGAATATGTAATGGAAAGCCAATTGACACACTGTAGAATAGTATAACGAAGAAAAAGAAAAGATTAAGTGATGTGCTAACCTAGCACTTATTCACCCATTCAACATTTCCAAAACACTGCAAAAGGCACACTGAAGGAATTAGAGGTACAATGAATTAAAAATAGCCCCTACTCTTAAGGAGTTTACATTCTGAGAGAGGGTAGGTGTGAAGAAACACGTAAATAAATAAGTCATATAATGATAAAAATAAAACATGGTAAACATTTGAAGAATAATCAAGAGGAGGGAGTATTTTAAGTAGAGTATTTTATATTAAGAACATAGTAAACATGTTGTTGTTGTTGCTGTTATGCGCCGTCAAGTCGGACTCGACTCATAGCGACCCCTCCTTGGGTTTCCAAGGCAGTATCACTACAGAAGTAGGATTGCCAACCTTCCTTCCGGGGAGTGGCTGGTGGGTTTGAACTGCCAGCCTTCTGGTTAGCAGTCAAGTGCCTTAGGCACTATGCTACCAGAGCTCCCATAGTAAACATAGTAAACAAAAAAATTCAACAAAATTTTGGAATAGAGACAAAGGGTAGCTATAACTTAACTACCTGCAGAGGGAAGAAGTCAATCAGGAAGTATACTAATTTGTTCAGCAAATCCTTAGGAAATGGATGTATTAATAGAAAGGATCAGAAAGTCAGAATATGGGTAAGGCTGAAAATGGGGCATTAGCTGAAAGACAGTATTAAAAGTAGTCAGACCCCCCTCTTTTTGCCTGTCTAGCCAGGAAACTGACTTATGGAAGACTAAGTCAAAGTGTGTGCACAGCAAACGTAAAGACACCACTCACTCATAACTCTTCCTTACCCACTGTCTCTTTCCATGGTTGGGATCTAAGAACACTGGAACCATGCATGTAGCCCAACTTCTCTCCTATTCCCAAGGTAGGTGATTAGAGGATCCCTTTATAGGAAATCAAATCAACTCAAAGGAAAATACCCACAAGAAACTAACCTTTGGAAATCACACATACAAATACGTAGCTATGACCTGTGAATCAAAACACATAGAACTTCCAATACGCTTTTAAATGCCTCACTTTTAAATAAAAAGAAAAGAATCACTAAACATTTTAAAAACACCTCTAACATTAAAAAAAAAAAAAAAAAGATAAACAGAAAAGAAACAGGGAGTGAGTAAAATGAAGAATGTGGTGGGGGGAAAGAAGACTTAAAAAAAAAAAAATAGACACAGACTGCAGCCATAATATTAGAGTAGGATGCATGAGAAAAGAAACAACCTAGAAAACTGATGGAGCTTCTTAAAAGTTATTAATAGCAAAACTGCCAACTTTAGCAAAAAATAAATAAATAATCCAGATAAAGTGGAGGATTCTTCCAGGAAGTAGAACAAAAAGACAAGCAAACAGAGTAGAGGAGAGAAAATACACAAGATAATTACTCAATACAAGGACATGAATTTCCAAAATGAAAGTGATGAATACTCATTAATAAATTTTAAAGAGCCACAATTAAGTCATATTATCATGAAATTTCATTATGCAAAGGATCAGAAATAACACCATCAGATTGGTCAATAGTAACACTTGCAACTAGAAGACAACAGAATACTGCCTGCAGAATTTGGGAGGAAAGTAGTTTCCCACATAGAATTTTATATTAGGTAAATAATCAAGTATAAAGACAGAATAAAAACATTTTCCGATATGCAAGATCTACAAATAATTACTTCTGAGGCATTCTTTCTCAAGAAGCCACAATCAGTAAAATATTAAGTAAATTAGAAAAAAAGATGACAAGGAAACCAACAAAGAGGAGAGTCAAAGTGAAGCCTCAAGCAATCAAACTAGACTAGGATGATAAAGTTATCCAAATAGGTGGTTCCAAAGGAGGAAAAATATAACTGAGAGATTACTGCATGTCTTTAACAATAATGAGAGGAATATTACAACCTGTCACAAAGTTAAGAATGGGTTAGGGATATACACAAAGAAAACTTAATAGAAAGTGAGGCCAATAGAAAGCCCTGGACAGAATGGGAGAAAAAATATAGAACAAAATGAAAAATCATTAAAAAAAAAAAAAAAGACCTGACTTACTGGTCTGATAGAGACTGGTGGAATCCTCAAGACCCCCAAGACCGTGGCCCTTAGACAACCTGGAGTTGAATCAGCTCTCTCTCTTTCAGACAAATAATAGGTCTATAAGGTGGACAATAACATCCATGAAAAGCATACTCCTCAGAACAATCAACCATATGAGACCAAAAGAGCAGGATTTGCCCAAAAACGTAGTTCGCAAGACAGGAAGGAGCAGGAAAGAGAGATGAATGGAAACTAAGAAAACAGGGAGGAAGTGGGAAGAGTGCTATTACACTGAGGAGAATGCAACTAATATCAGGAAACAAAATATGTATAAACTGTTGAATAAGAAACTAATCTGCTCTGTAAACTTTAACCCAAATTCCAATTAAAAAACATAAAGTGAGGCAATTGTTAACTATGAAAAAATGTAAAGTAGCTAAAGAAATCTTACAATGACTCAGCTAAGAACAACTGAACGGTAGCTACATAGTTGAAATACAGTAAGTATTAACAACTATTGTAACAAAATTCATGTGCTACCATATTGAAAAGATCTCTACCCTCCTCTTCAGCGTGTAAGAAAACCAAAATCTCATCTATCATTGTAGGAAGTCAGTATTGTGTTAAATTAAACCCAAAATAGTAGTGCAAGGATGTTAACATAGAAAAAAGAAGTAAGTAACAAAAGAAACAAGGAAAGTATATGCAAGAGGTTGCCTCTGAGTTGTGGACGTCAACTGGTAGAAATAATGGAGCAGACTACTAATGTTTTTCTATTAGTCTTGCAGCATACTACCACTGGATTGTTTAAAGTGTCTAGTAATATATCAGACAGTACTTGACTGCTATTCATAAGGTTCTCATGGCCAATTTTTTCAGAAGTGGATGGCCCCACCCTTCTTCCCAGTCTGTCTTAGTCTGGAAGCTCCACTGAAACCTGTCTACCATGGAGGACCCTGCTGGTATTTGAAATACCCGTGGCACAGCCTCCAGCCTCACAGCAACGCATGAATCACCAGGGTATGGCAAACTGAGAGATGAGTGGTGGATTATTTAAAGTAAGTACATAGAAATCTTTGATTAAACATTTCTAAAACTTTTCAAGAAGTAATCAACAGCGTCCAGTTTTGCAGAGAGGCTCAAACAGTTTACAGTTTTAATAGACTATTATACGCCCATTCCTCAATTATCAACATGGTTAGGTTCCAAAGACCAGGTCATTTTTCGAAAATTGATGATATGTGGAAATGGAGGATAATCACATCAGATCACAAAATGGAGGATAACTATATCATTGCTGTTGTTGTTGTTGTTGTTATTTGCCGTCGAGTCGGCCCCGACTCATAGCGACCCCTCCTTGGGTTTCCGAGGCAGTATCACTATGGAAGTAGGATTGCCCAACCTTCCTTCCGAGGAGTGGCTGGTGGGTTTGAACCGCCAGCCTTCTGGTTAGCAGTCAAGTGCCTTAGGCACTACGCTACCAGAGCTCCCAACTATATCATTACACACCTGCCAAATCACATCATTAAATAATGTAACTGCCAAATTACATCATTACATAACTGCCAAATCACTGAGAATCATAGCCCACCCAAGCTAACACATAACCTTAACCATCACAACGTTAATTTCTCCTCACACCTTGGCATTTGTTACTGCCAAGCATACATCATTAGTAAGCAAAATAGTCAGATAGTAGAATTTTTACTATTGCTATAAATGTAAAATGTCAGCTAATGAGACCGTCAAAAAGTGAGGATTAGGTGTTTATCAAAAGATAGTTGAGGACTGAATGAAAATATAAAGTCGAACAGTGAAAGTAAACTTCTCTTTCAAAAAATTTGGCAATATAAATAAGGAATGAGGTTGAATAGCTGCTAGAAAGAGAAGCAGAGTTAAGAGAAAATTTAGATTAGAAGAGATGTAAACAAATTTTTAATGGATAACAAGAAGTAGACGATAAGGTAGAAGAAGTTAGATACAGGAAGGAAAAAGGACACTGACTAAGGAAGATTCCTGTAGGATCAAATCTGTAGCAAATCTGTTGCTGTTACTGTTGTACGCTGCTGGCGAAGCAGCCCCCGACTCATGGAGACCCCATGTGGTACACAGTAGAACTGTTCCATGGGATTTTCCTGGCTGGAATCTTTATAGAAGTAAATTGCCAGGCCTTCCTTCCGCACAGCCACTGGGCAGGTTTGAAGCACCAACCTTTCGGTCAGCAGCCAATCACAAACTTCTTGCACTACCCAGATTCCTTCAGCAATCTGTTAGCCTCTGGTAAATGAGAGGAGATAAAAATATAGGTCAGCTGGTGGCTGAGAAGAGGAGCTTCGGTGGCGCAGTGGTTAAGGCATTTGGCTGCCAGCAAAAGGTCAGCAGTTCAACCTCACCAGCCACTCCATGGGAGAAAACTGAGGCAGTCTCCTTTTGTAAAGATTATAGCATCAGGCTTGTCACCCCACAGAGCAAGAAAGCTGAGTGCCTCTGAGCAGGAGGCTTGGTAGAGTGGGGTGCACGAGGTATACCTATCAGCAGAACTAAAAGAGTCTTGTAACACTTGCCCAAACAGAGCAGAGCCAGGCTGAGAGGCTAACGGCCAAAGTGAAGCATGCCTGAGGGCATGACACAGGGGAGACTGTACTGATGGAAGAATTGTATACTTAGCATGTTCCTGAACCTGAATTTGTAAACTGTTACTTTCCTAATAACCCCATAATTGTGAGTATTGCCTTTGAGTTCTGTGTGGCCACTACAATGAATTATCAAACCCAGCAGAGAAGTAGAGAGTGTCATGGGAGGGACAGTTGATGTCAGAAATGGCAAAAAGGTTAGAGGGTGGCAGCATGTCTGACTTCCACCTTATAGTGATCAGCCTTGGGCTGCTGATGGTGATTCTGCCTCCCTCTCACGAAGTTAAAGGAAGTCAGAAGAGGATGCCATCTCCATGCTCATTTTGCACTAATACACTGATAAAATACACTTCCTTAAAATAAAAAACCTTTTACTCCTGTAGTGATACTGCCTCGGAAACCCAAGGAGGTGTCGCTATGAGTTGGGTTCGACTTGATGGCACATAACAACAATTTGCTTTTCAAAGGATTCAAAAAACTGAAAAAGCCACAGATTCAGAAAACATTTGCAAATATACATATGACAAAGCACCTGCACACAGAATACATAAAGAACTATTAAAACTCAAATGAAGAAGATGCACAACTTGGAAAAAAAGAAGAGTTAAGTCACTCCACAAAAAAAATCTACACACACACATATATATTTGTGTGCGTGTGTAAGAATGGACAGAAGCTCACAAAAAGATACTCAGAATCATTAGTCTTCAGGGAAACACAAAACCAAAGGAAGAAACCATTTCCTATGCCCTCAATGGCTAAAAGTAAAGGGAATGGTAATACCAAGTGATAGTGGGAATGTTGAGCTACTGGAACTTCCATGCACTGCTGATGAAAATAAAAAAATGGTATAGTCACTTTGGAAAACAGTTCACCAGTTTCTTAAACATACAATTACCACAAAATCCAGCTATTCCTAGATATCTATCCAACATAAATGAAAACATTCATAAAGAGTTGTATGTAAGTGTTCAGAGTAGCATTATGTGTAATGGTCAAACCGGAAATATTGCAAATGTCCATCTGCTAGTGAATAAACAAACTATGATATATCTACAATATGGAATCCTACTCAGCAATAAAGAGGAACAAAGTACTGATACATGTAATAACGTGAATAAATCTCAAAAAAAAAAAAAAAACTCCGCTGAGGTACAGAAAACAAAGATGAACACTTTGGCACATACAGTGCTGCGTTGTCAGTGAAAGCAAACGGGTACACTGGTGGATAGGTGGACAGGCTAACATACGTATGTCTATGAAGTGAGGAATGTAATGGTCCTATAAATGTATTTGTATGATCTGTAAGAATTCCCAGGTGTACAGTAGAGCTGACAAGGGACATGGTTGTAGTCACTTCTTGATCACTGCCAGCTACCCAGAGGGACCGAGTAGTTGAACCTGTGGGCTCAGGACCATAGTCGCAGGGGACATAAAGCTCAATTGGCATAACATACTACACAAAACACTGTTCCACCTCCTACTTTGCTGAGTAGTGACTGGGATCTTAAAAGCTTCCAAGAAACCATCTAGATACAACAATGGGTCTCTCCTCATCCAGAGCAAAGAAAAATGAAGAAAATCAAAGATTCATGGAAACAATTAGTCCAAGTGACTGGTATACCATGCAATCTGCAGCCTATACGACTATGAGACCAGAAGAGCTAGATAGTGCCCAGCTATTACTGTCAACCACTTGGAGCGAGATCTATGTAGGAGATCTGGGATAGAGAGGCCGAACAATGTGGAACAAAACTCGAAATCATTTGGAAAAAAAAAGGCAGGGACCAGGTTTGCTGGTTTGATAGAGCCTGGTGCAACCACTGAGACTCTGGCCCCTAGCTGACCTTCAGGTCTGGAATTGAACCCACACCTGTGGCTTCCAGCCAAACAAAAGACAGGCATATGAGTTGAACATTTACCTGAGGTAGATACACTCCTTGGAAAGAACAATCATGAGAAAAGGAAGGGCTGTTTATGCACAGGGAGACAGCTCAGGGGGCAGGAGTGCATGGAGGGATGGACACAGGGAAGAGGTAACTACGGGGAGGTGGGAGGGGAGCTGTTGTATTAGGGTAAATTGTAATCAATGTCATGAGACAAAGTGTATGTAAACTGCTGTATGGAAAGTGAATTGGCTCTGTAAATTTTCACCCAAATCACAATAAAAAATAAAAAATAACTCCGTTGAATGCAAGGAACCAAATTCAAAAGACTAAAAACTACATGACTCCCCTTCTGATCTCTAGAAAAGGCAAAATTATGATGATAGAAAGCTGTTTAGTGTTTGCTTGAGGTCCAGGACATGTGGAGAAGGAACTCACAACCAAGTAGGAAGGGGAAACTTTTTAGGGAAGATAGAAATATTCTAATTCTGTATTATGGTTGTAGTCAAATAACTATAAACATTTGCTAAAACTCATCAAGGAGCTCTCGTAGTGTAGTGCCTAAGGCACTTGACTGCTAACCAGAAGGCTGGTGGTTCAAACCCACCGGCCACTCCTCAGAAGGAAGGTTGAGCAATCTACTTCCGTAGTGATACCGCCTCAGAAAACCAAGGAGGGGATGCTATGAGTCAGGACTGACTCAACGGCATATAACAACAACAACAAAACTCATCAAACTGTACACGATGACATTTTATATATGTAAGTAAAGCTTGTTTGTTTTTTAACAAGAGTATACATTCCTTCCTTATCAAAAAAGCAGTTCTCAACTACTTAGTAACTTACTCTCTAGTAATTATTCAGAAAAACCTGGGTACTACCCCAATGGAAATGCTGCTGTTGTTAGGTACCATCAAGTAGGCGCCAACACATAGCAACCCTATGTACAACAGAAAAAACACTGCCCAGTCCTATGCCAGCCTCACAATCTGTTATGACCAATAGGGTTTTCACTGGCTGATTCTGCAGAAGTAGATCACCATACCTTTCTTCCTAGTCTGTCTTAGTCTGGAAGCACCACTAAAACCTGTTCAACATCCTGTTGTTGTTGTTGTTGTTGTTATGTGCCGTCGAGTCGGCCCTGACTCATAGCGACCCCTCCTTGGGTTTCCGAGGCAGTATCACTACGGAAGTAGGATTGCCCAACCTTCCTTCCGAGGAGTGGCTGGTGGGTTTGAACCGCCAGCCGTCTGGTTAGCAGGCAAGTGTCTTAGCCACTATGCTACCAGAGCTCCCTGTTCAACATCCTATCAACATGCAAACCTTCAATGACAAACAAGTGATGGCTGTCCTAAGGTGCACTGGCAGGTAATCAAACCCTCCTGCATGGAAAGCAGGAATTCTACCACTGAACCACCACTGCCCTCATCATGTTGTTGTTGTCGTTAGGTGCCGTTGAGTCATTTCCGACTCATAGCGACCTCATGCACAGCAGAACGAAACACCACCCTATACTGCACCAGTTCCATGATCCTTGCTATACTTGAGCCCCTTGTCGCAGCCACCGTGTCAATCCATCTCATGTCAATCCACCTCATCGAAGGCCTTCCCCTCTTTCATTGACCCTCCACCTTACCAAGCATGATATCCTTCTCCAGGGAATGGTCCCCTCTGACAACATGACCAAAGTAGGTGAGACAAAGTCTGGCC
>NW_006921741.1:7133153-7147225 GCF_000298275.1 Orycteropus afer afer | reverse complement strand
CTCAAGGGCAAGTTTCAGAGTCTCTTCTGTCATGCATTTTGGTTTTCTCTTCTCATCTTTTTATTGATCTCTTGCTTTCTTCATGGATGATGCTCTTGATGTCATCCCACAATTCATCTGGTTTCCGATCATTGGTGTTCAATGCATCAAATCTATTCTTTAGATGGTCTCTCAATTCAGGAGGGATATATTCTAGATCATATTTTGGCTCTTGTGACTTGTTTTAATTGTCTTTAACTTCAAGCTGAACTTGCATATGAGCAGTTGATGGCCTGTTCCACAATCAGCTCCTGGCCTGGTTTTGGCTGAAGATATTGAGCTTTTCCATCACCTCTTACCACAGATGTAGTCAATCTGATTCCTCTGTGTTCCATCTGGTGAAGTCCACATGTACAGCCACCATTTGTGTTGTTGAAAAAAAAGCATTTGCAATGAACAAGTCGTTGGTCTTGCAAAATTCTACCATGAGAGTTCCAACATTATTTCTGTCACCAAGGCCCAATTTTCCAGCTACCAGTGATTCTCCTTTGTTTCCAACTTTTGCATTCCAGTCACCAGTGATAATTAACACATCCTGATTGCATTTTCGGTCAATTTCAGACTGCAGAAATTGATAAAATTCTTCAATTTCCTCATCTTTGGCTTTGGTGGTTGGGGTATAAATTTGAATAACAGTCATATTAACGAGTCTTCCTTGTAGGCATATGGATATCACCCTATCACTGACAGCACTGTACTTCAGGACAGATCTTGAAACATCCTTTTTGATGATGAATGCCATGCCATTCCTCTTTAAACTGTCATTCCCGGCACAGTAGATCATATGGTTGTCTGATTCAAGATGGCCAAAACCAGTCCATTTCAGCTCACTAGTGCCTAGGATATCAATCTTTATGCATTCCATTTCATTTTTGACAACTTCCAGTTTTCCTAGATTCATACTTCATACATTCCATGTTCCAATTCTTAATGGATGTTTGTCACTGTTTCTCCTCAATTTGAGTGGTGCCACATCAGCAGATGGAGGTCTCAAAAGCTTTACCTTATCCATATGAGTAAGGCTGATTTTACTCTGATAATGCAGCTCTTGCCCAGTCCTACTTTGAGAGCTTTCTAAGCTAAGTGACTCATCTTCCTCCTCTGTATTGGACAACGTTTCTGGACTATTCATAAAGTTGCGCAGTAACGTATCACATAGTGTTTCTCTGCTCTTCATAAGGTTTTCGCTGGCCAATTCTTTGAGAAGTGGATGGCCTCCTCCTTCTCCTAGTCTGTCTCAGTCTGCAAGCCAGGCTGATACCTGTGCAACAGGTACACCCCATGGGTTTGAAACACCAGTGGCACAGCCTCAAGACTCATAGCAACACATGACGACAGTAGGACAAACCAACAGACAAGTTTGTCTCCCTTAGCTGTTGGAAGCCCCTCCAATCATCCTTATCTGGATCCTTGTGGCTAACTCCTCAATCTGTTCCAGTCCCCTTTGCCTTTTCTGTCCTCTCCCTGCCTTCCCGACTCACTCCTTGTGGGGTGTGGCCTGGTTTCCCTGTCTTCACCTGGATCCCTGTGGCTGACTCCACGACCTGTTCCGGTCACCTTAGCCTTTTCTGTCCTCTCCCTGCTTCCCACCTCACTGCCTGTTCTTAGGTCCCTGGAATCTGAATGAGAATGCTATCACTTTAAAATCTAAAATGGATGCTACTTGTAAACATTCAAAATGGCTGCACCCTCTGTCACTTTAAATATGCAAAATGGCCACTGCCTATAAACATTCAAAATGTCTGCGCCCTTGGTCACTTTCAATATCCAAAATAGCCACTGTTTGTAAACATTAAAAATGGCTGCACCCTTGGACACTTTAAATATCCAAAATGGTTGCCACGTGTAAACAACCAAAATGGCTGCACCCTCCAGACAAACAAGAAGGTCAGCGGAAAAAAACAAGAAAACCCTGCAATATCTGGGGATAGGGCAATAAGAGAAAAAAGGCAGAGAAGGAGAATAATGAAGAAAAAAAATGGGAAAAATGCAAAAAGAAAAACAAGGAATGGGGTTAACCATGAGAAAAAAGAAGAAAAAAATTTTGCAACCAGGAACAGGGTAAAGTAAAAAGCTGAAAAGTAGGACCTGGGAGGGGAATAATGGTAAAAAGGATAAAAGTATTAATAATAGTAGTTTCAAAACAGACAAAAGCAAGTAAACTAAAAACCAGAAAAAAGGAAAAAAAAAAAAAAAAATTGGAGGAGGGCAGGGCAGGGCACCCAGGCTCCATCCAAGCACACAGCGTTGGATGGAGTTCCTGTGGGCCCAGAAGGTGGGTGGGAGTGGGGGATGGCTGAACCTCCGTTTGCCAAGTGGGTGTGGGGTATAAGAGTAACAAGAGGAATGTCGCACCTTTCCAGTCGTCCATGTCCGGAGCATCCTTGGGGTTACTCGGATATCTTCTGGAGACTTGAAGTCTGAATTCCAGGCACTGGCTCTTGGGGAGGTGTAGGGCCCTCATTATACTATTTAGTAATTACATATTTGTCTAAAATTCTCACCAGACTACAGGTTGCAGCTCACTCATCATTATACCTCTAGCAACTAGCTCAGGAAAAGCACTCAACAAATGTTGAATGAATATTAAGAGCTAGTAAATAAGTAATTATTTGGATTATGCCAAGTAAGTACTTGTTAACTGACAGTCTAGAGACATGTGCTTTTACCAAAGTGTGAAAAATATAACCCAAACTATATTATTATATTCCAAACTGTGTTAACAATTACAAACATTAAAACTATAACTCAATTTCCTTTCATGTTAATGAATTCATCTTGGTCTTTTTAAACTTCATAAATGTCATAATCTGTTTTCATTCAGTACACAGGAAATATGCACTACATATGGAGACAATGGAGCTTAAGTGGTGGTTTTAAGGTTATGGAGAATGTTACTTCTGTTTAGAGATGTGGGTTGGTTAAGTTATACAGGAATTTAAACAATAAGCAGATGGTTTGTTTCCAAATTTAAAGCAGGCATCTAGCTCTAAAGAAGGTATACTTTTGTAAATACATGCTTTGCCATATTCCATCAAATGTGACATGATGGAATGATGCATTATGTTATTCTACTTTTCCTCTTTGAACATAATAAACATAACAAAAGTAGAGGGGTTTTTCCTCCCCATACAATATTATTTTCTCGGACTCAGAGTCAAAAAACAAAAGAAATCAACAAACAAACAAAATAACTAAGCATACTGAATCCAAAAACACATTAAAAGGAGGATACACCATGATTAAGTGAGATTTATCCCAGTAATGCAAGGGTGGTTCAACACCAGAAAATCAATCAATACAATAAACCACATAAACAGAAGAAAAGAACCACATGATCATTTCAATTAACACAGAAAGATACTTGAAAATATTCAACATCATTTTTTGATAAACACACTCAACAAGTTAAGAGTAGAAGGGAAATTCCTCAATATGATAAAGGTCATTTATGAAGAATGTATAATGGACAAAGACAGAAAGTTTTCACCTTAAGATCAGAAACAAGCTAAGGATGCCCACTTTCACCAATGCTATTGAACATTATGTTAATGGTCCCAGCCAGAGCATTTAAGCATGGAAAAGAAACAAAATGTATCCAAATTAGGAAGTAAAGCTATACATAGGCTCATGCCTCTTCACAGATAGCATGATCCTATACATGCATATATATAAAGCCCCAAAATAATCCACAACAAAGCACCAGAGTTAATACATAAATTCAGCAAAGAGGCAAAGATATAAGGTCAACACACAAAAATGAGTCTCATTTCTATACATCAACAATGAGCATTCTAAAAAGGAAATTTCAAAAATAATTCTATTTATAATAATATATAAAAGAATAATACACCCAGAATTAAATTAAACCAAGGAAGTGAAAGACTTACACTGAAAATTATAAAATATCACTGAAAGAAATTAAAGAAAACCTAAATAAATGGAGTAAGACATTGATGATTCAGTGGCAGAATTCTCACTTTCCACGTACAAGACTCAAGTTTGATTCCTAACCAATCGCACCTCATGCACATTCACTGCCTGTCACTGGCGACTTGTGTGTTGCTATGTTGCTATAATGCTGAACAGATTTCAAAGGATTCCAGACTAGGACAGATTAGGAAGAAAGACATGATCATCTACTTCTAAAAATCAGACAACGAAAAACCTATAAATCACAACATTCATGTTCCATTGTGCATGGGGCTGCCTTGAGTCAAAGACTAACTGGACAGCGGCTAACAATAATAACATTCCTACTTGCAACAGAGAAGTTTTCATCATTTCCTAGGAATTTTTTTCTCAGAATTAACAAAAGAAAGTTTACCAAGTATCCTAAAAGTATCTAAAGAAACTACAGTATACTAGTATTCATTGCAGCACTATTCACAATAGCCAATGTCCATCAATAAATGAATGCACAAACAAAATATGGTACATACATACATACATACACTGAAGTCCTAATTTATGTTACAATATGGATGAGTACTGAAAACATGCTGGGGGAAATAAATAAGGCAGTCACAAAAGGATATATCCCACTTACATGAAATAGGCCAATGTATAGAGAGCAAAGTTTACTAGTGATTACCTAGGGTAACCTGGGCAAGGGTGATACTTA
Organism: Orycteropus afer afer; assembly: GCF_000298275.1. NCBI lineage: Eukaryota > Metazoa > Chordata > Mammalia > Tubulidentata > Orycteropodidae > Orycteropus > Orycteropus afer. Next base: position 7,142,562 of record NW_006921741.1, on the reverse strand, counting down.
TCAAAGAGAACACTGAGTTTGTGTTAATGGTGGTGGAATAATTTGGAAACAGATAGTGGTGATGATTGCACAACATGATGAACAGAACCAATGTCACTGACTTGTGTGTGTGAAAAATGCTGAATTGGCAAATGTTTTGTTAGATATATATACATATTCACAATAAAGACAATCTTTAAAACCAGAAACTGCAAAGTGCAATTATTCATTACTTCAGCAAATATTTACTGACCACTTAGTTAATGAACCATATATGCAGCAGTAACTGGATAATCAAAAGCTTTTCTTAGCCTACTCCTGGCAATAAGAAAATTATAGTCACTTACTCTAGTAAAGATTCTCTTATTACAGGTAACAAAAACCTGTAAGGAAAAATAGCATTCAGAGAGTTGAAATAGCTAAAGTTGGGAGCCAGAGCAACACAAAGGAACAGGAGGTTTGAGCAAGTATGTGTATGTGCATGTGCACACATGTACAAGCACACATACTAACGTGTGCATTCACATACAAGCATGGTTAAGTCTAGGGGGAAAGATGTTGCCAATGTGTAAAGGATTGAAGTTTTGTTTTCCAGCTCTCATAGTCTCAATAGGAAATTACAAAAGGTTACTTTTACTGGATTATACAACTATACCTACACAATTATTATTTGAGTAACCAATTAAAATAGACGGTCTTCATCTTACATTGCCTGAAATCATTTCCATTACTGTATTTTGTTAGCCTTTCAGGATTTTTTCATTCATTAACCAATATTTAGATTAAGTCAAAAATATCTCTTGACACAGAAAACTTAAGCGGAATTTTTGTTGTTATTGTTGTTGTTGTTATGTGCCATCGAGTCAGCCCAGACTTATAACGACCCTTCCTTGGGTTTCCGAGGCGGTATCACTACAGAAGTAGATTGCCCAACCTTCCCTCCGAGGAGTGGCTGGTGGATTTGAACTGCCAGCCTTCTGGTTAGCAGTCAAGTGCCTTAGGTACTATGCTACCAGAGATCCTTAGGAGGAATTAGCAGACAAGAAAAACAGAAACTGGTATAGATATGCTGGAAAAGAAGTTTAGCGAGTACCAAATAAAAAGTTTGCTTACTTTGCCATTTTACCAACATCTGGCAATAACCAATAGGAAGAAACAAAGTTGCTGCTGTCTTTAATTGACCTCTTATGAAAATTTAATTTAGTCTACTAAAGCCAATACACTAAATTGGCATAAAGTTTTATTTGGGTTTGTTTATTCAATAACTTACCAGTAATGCTCTATTAAATTACACTCATTTCTAACTATGTTAGGCTATCATCCAAGTTCAATGCCATACATAACTTAAAATGAGAGAAACTAACGATGAAAAAGAGAAGCTCATGAAAAGAAAAAGTGATGTCCAGATACTAAAAATGCCAGTGCTACAAAACCTGGAGGCCATGAATCTTGATTAGTCTCCAGAACAGGTTACTTATGGAGATGGTGTGGCTGGCACCCATGGAGCAAGTAAGTTGAAATGAATGGAGCCTTCAGTATTTTGTATTAATTGAAGTAAGACATTTCCTAACCTGGCACTTCTACTCGTTAGTTCACACTAGTTGAACACAATGCTAAACATTCTCCTCAGAAACCAAACTAAAATATTTAACAACCTGTAAACTGCACCTTAATATTGAATTCTTTGTCTTCTTTAAGTCGAAAGGAACCAGATTATTTTGTTATGGTTTTTATGAAGTAAACAGGAGTTGGAAAATATCCAAAACTGCTAAATCAGTGTTGCTTTCTAGCAGACTGGGGCTGGTAATAAATTACAGCAAATGAATTTAGCCTTTTTTTTATCTACACTTGTATGTCTGTTCTTGATAAGGATGCTAACTGGTTCCAATTCCTAATCATTACCCTTAATTCCACAATTTCTCACTGTTTCCTCTACTAGCTTGTCTCTACTGTTGACTTTTATTTCCAGCATAAATTACTCTAATAAGAAATCAGAATCAAAATATAAATTTTATAAATACATACAGTATATATTCCTACTTTATAATTAAAACCAGCCTTCTTTAAATATAATGTTTCCTTTTTAGTATTTCTGGGAGCTCTGGTAGCATAGTGCCTAAGGCATTTGACTGCTGACCAGAAGGCTGGCAGTTCAAACCCATCAGCCACTCCTCAAAAGGAAGGCTGGGCAATCTACTGTCGCAGAGATACCACCTCGGAAACCCAAGGAGGGGTCGCTAAAAGTCAGATTCAACTCGACGACACTGAGTTTGGCTTTGGTTTTTAGTATTTCTAAATATGCATAAGCTATATTTTATGGGGACTTGATTAGAAATTTTTAAGACTAAAAATGGAAGGCATATCTTTTTTAAAAAGGAATGTCCCTTTCATCTGTACATTATCTGTGTGTTTGTGTATGTGTATTACACTATGTACACTATGTACATAGGCACACATTGTCCAGACTCCTAAAGAGACAGCCACAAAAATTAAGTTGCAATAGCCTCCTAGTAAAAAAATATGAATTATAATTACTTTCAAAACTGATCAATAGTTTAATATGAATTCTGCAAATATATTTGCACAGCACTATTAAAATTACTGTTTTTCATGCAAATAATGCAAGCGTTATGAGCATGTACATTTCCTATGTGCACTATGTACATTTTATGGATGCATTGCGTTATTTGCAAATGGGTGCATTATATGCTAAAACTACAGTAAATCACTTTCATATAAATCATTTTCATATAAATCTACTAATGTAGAGGGAGCTTTGGTAGCACAGTGCCTAAAGGCACTTGACTGACTGCTAACCAGAAGGCTGGCAGTTCAAACCCACCAGCCATTCCTCAAAAGAAAGACAGGGAAATCTACTTCCGTAGTAATACTGCCTCGGAAACCCAAGGAGGGGTCACTGTGAGTCGAGTCCGACTCGATGGCATGTAACAACAACAACAACTAATGTAGATTAATGGGCAGTGTTTCGTTCTGCTGTGCATGGGGCCGCTATGAGTCAGAAATGACTCAACAGCACCTAACAACAACAACAATGTAAAAGTTTCTGGTGAATATGATAAAAAGCAGTATCATCTGGAAAAATAAATAAAATGGTTATACTTTATCTGGGACAGATGTTCTCAATCTTTTTTCCATCACGACCCCTAAAACAGCTGATATACTCTCCCAAGGATGTGCTCAAGTTTATAGCTAATTAATGGTTATGCTAGCTGTAATGTACCCCTTTCTATTCCATCAATAAATACCCCAAAAAAAGGAAAAAAAAAAACACTGCCGTGAGTCAATTATAACTCATAGTGACCCTACAGAACAGAGAGAATTGCCATATAGGGTTTCTAAGGTTATACTCTTTACAGAAGCAGACTGCCTCATCTTTCTCCTGTGGAACCAGGTAGGTTTAAATTGCCAACCTTTTGGTTAGCAGCAAGTACTTAATCACTGTGCCATCTGGTTCCTCCAGCAGAGTGTTAGCAGGATGAAATTCAGGGAAATTCATGTCATTAGAGAGACAATCCCAATCTTTTCACTGGAACAAGTAAGACATTACTGGAGCATGTCTCATAGCAAGTCTCACTCAATACAACATTATTTCTTGATACCATTACTGAAAACAACTGAAATAAGAGAAAGGGTAAGTGGGAATGGCACCAAGAGAAAAATCTTTTCCATGAACTGCCTGCAAAATTTGCTTTGGTAAAAAAATACAATAATATAAACTTTAAGGACTAACCAAAATCCATCCACACTTAAACTATCTATAAAGCTTAATTAAATGAATTTTATAAGATATTTTAGATATAAGTTTTCTGGTATTTATAATCTACTGCAATAGCCTAAGAATTGGTCACTAGGCTTCCAACACCGATGACCATTCCTTCCTAAATCATTTCTTCCCAGTTTAACTGGAATAACTGTTTTAAAACGTAAACCGTATTGTGTTACTCTTCTGCCTGAAAGCCTGCAGTGGATGTCTATTACACTTAAAATCTAACTTGCTTACACAGGGTCCTAACCATGACCTGCCCTTGACCCACCTTTCCAACCTCATTTCATGCCACTCTGTCTAGATGAAACAGACTTTTTGGCTGAAAACCAAATGTGCCAACGGCGTCCATTAACTTACTACTCAACCTCCCTGCACACTCTTGTGCAAAATCTCCAAATCTGGCTCCTTTCCTTCATTCAGGTCCCCTCAATGTCACCCCTCCAGAAAGTCCTTCCCAGATCTAACGAGCCTTCACTACCCCACTAGTTACTTTCAGTACATTATCCTTATTATTTTCAAACTAGCAAATTACCACTCTTTATATTTATACTTTTATTTTGTTTACCTGTTTATTATCCCTTTCTCCCCTCCAGGGAAGGAACCCTGGTGTTGCTGTGGTTAAGTGCTTGGCTAACCAAAAGCTTGGCAGTTTTGAACTCACTCAGCACTCTGGGAAAAAGATGTGGCAGTCTGCTTCCATAGAGATTACAGCCTCAGGAACCTATGGTGCAGTTCTACTCTGTCCTATAGGATTTCTGTAAATTGGAATTAGCTCCACAGCAACAAGTTTGGCGTTCTGTTTGTTTGTTCTCCCTATATAATGTAAATACTACAAGGACACGGACATTGGCTGTTTTACTTATTGAAAAAGCACTCAATAATTTGTGAAGTGAAAGACAGTGATATGTAAGTAAAGAAATAAAATTAGTATTTACTTAGTTTCCTCGGGCTGCCAAGACAAAGTAGTAGCAAGTGGATGGCTTAGCATCCACTGTGGGATAATAAGTGTCTAATATTATCCCACAGTTCTGGAGGCCAGAAGTTCAGGGTGCCAGCAGCTCTACGTTCTCTATGAAGGCTCTAAGAGAGGCTCCCTCCTTGCCTCTTATAGCCAGCCACTAGTAGTCCCAGGCATTACTTGGCTTGTGGCTGCCTAATTGCAGTCTCTGCCTGGGTCTTCACATGCCCACTTTCCCAATTCATAAGGCCCAACCTACTCTAGTATGAGCTCATGTTAATATAATTAATGACATCTGCAAAGGCCTATTTTCAAATAAGGTCACATTCCCAGGTAACATCTCTTTTTGGGAGGCCACATTTAGCCAAAAGCATCGCCCACAAAGCATTCTCTAAGTTTCAAGCATTAAAAGACAAATATAAAAAAAAGAAAATCTCAGGTCTGTTAAGAGCTTATCAGTATAATGGACAGAGAAAAAGACATCAAAGTAGAAATGGAATAGAAAAAGGGAGGAAGGGAAAGGGAGGAAAGTAGGGGAACTACTAACAAAAGCATGAACTAACTGCCATGGAAAAGTTAGACTATCAATTTTCTTTATTATGCAAAATTTGAAACAGAAAATACCCAGTAGATGTGTCCTGAAAATACCATCAAATGTAAGTGAAAGAAATGATCTAAAAAAGCAGATGTAAACTGACATATCCCAGGTTTCTTTCCAGTCTACATGTCAATTCTAAGAAATTAAAATTACTAACTGAACATTACAAAAATCTCCTAAATAGCCATGTTATTAATCTATCATTAATGTAATCTACCCTTAACAACTCTTTCAAAGTGACTGTTCTAAAATAGAAAATATGATAATACTTTAAAAGTTGTGTGGCAACTAATGTTTTAATAAGATACGGTTTTAACTCCTGTGCTTAGTAAAATGAGGCCTTCTCTTTCCTTCCAGCCTCATTTCATGCCATTTCTCAGTATTCCAGAAGTTTCTACATTTAACACTGTTACATACTCTTGTAACACCCTATGTTCCTCCTTTTATTAATACCTTTTATCATTTTAGTTACTTGTTTCTTCTTCCATGGCAGAGTGCCCACACATAAATGCACAACAGCTGAATAAAGAAGAAAGGATGAATAAATTGGCCAGGCCAAATCAGAATTCCATGTTTTTACACACCGTCCCTCTGCTAGAATCCCCTTTGTCTTGCTTTCTTACCTGGAAAATTCTTTACCCTTCAAAAATCCATCCTCCTCAGCAAAACCCTTTTCTACATATATCAGCAGTTGTTCTGTCCTTCACCTATATATCTAAAATAATATTTACCAGATCACACTGTAAACTATCTACTTACTGATACTTATACCACTTTAAACTTGGACAAACTTTAGGATAAGAATCAGGTACTATCATTTTTCTCCCCAGTACTGAGCCCAATGCATAGAATATATGAGGGGTCAAAATATATTCCTTGAGAAAATTAATATTTAGAATAAAATATGAAAATCTTCTTTTTCTACCAATATTTCTCATATCAGAACTATTTAGCACTTTCTTTGTATATACATACATATATATATATATATATATACACATACACATATACACTTAGGAGTAAATATGCATATATATGTGTGTATGTAAACATATACTACAAATCTTAATATATATTAATCATTAATTTATACCATTCATATTGAGATAGTCCCATTTAAATACATTCAAAATATATGTTATAATTTAATTGTAATTTTCTAATACCTGGAATCAATTAAATTCAGGAAAGTTTCAAGAGGGCCACCCAGTTATAAACACAAAATAAATTGTGTCTGCTGTCCTGTTAGTGATAATTTTTTATTGCTACCTCAGTTTCAGATGTCAGAGTAATGACTTCCATATTCTGATTAAAATGCAAATTGAAGCCATATGTTAGAAAACCACAGACTTTCAATATCACCATGTTTTCTTATTTCAAGCATAATAAACCATGTTTATAAATTCTAACAATTCTCCAAATGAATCTTGTCAATTCCAGATTCAGAAATGTGGGATTTTAAATTCCAAACTATGGCTATAGATACACTTGCAGCACATCAATAAACAACTACTCTCATATGTGCATCATTGGCCAGAGAGAAGGAGAACTCTGAAACAATAGAATAGTCTTAATTGACATTCTTCAAGGGTAACAATTTAAAGTAATTTTATAAATCTATGTCTTAATCTTTAGATTTGCTAAAGTAAATATAATTATGTGAAATTTTTATTCTTAGATGTACTAAAAGTAAACAATACATTGATATTTTTACATTATTTATTTTGCTGATATGTTAAATAAACCAAATTCTTTTAAATAAATTGTTTATTGAACTTCTAAGACTACTACAAATTTCTCTACGATCTTCTTGGACTGAGATTCAAATATGACCACTACAATAATACATTTAACTATATAGGCTCAATTTTTTTTTTTTTTTTAATTTCTAATATTAAACTCAAGGAGCTTTGGTGGTATAGTGGTTAAGGCGTTTGGCTGCTAACCAAAAAGTCGGTGGTTCATACCCACCAGTTGCTAAGTGGAAGAAAGATGAAGCCATCTGCTTATATCAAGATTTACAGCATTGGAAACCCAATGAGAGTCGTTATAAGTCAGAATTGACTCTATGGCAGTGAGTGAGAATATTAAACTCAAGTTGCTTTACAATAAAACTTGTTTCTTATTTGAAAATAAAAATTTTTGAGTTATATGTAAACTTCTCTTATAAACAGTACTTTCAATAAAGCTAAATCATGAATACCGTAGTCACAATTGAGTATTTCTAAATTTAATTATCTACTAACATGGAAAAAAAAAAAAAAAAAAAAAACCTCACTGCCATCAAGTCAGGTCTGACTCATAGCAACCCCTCCTTGGGTTTTGGGTTTACAAGGCAGTATCACTACGGAAGTAGATTGCCCAACCTTCCTTCCACGGAATGGCTGGTAGGTTTGAACTGCCAGCCTTCTGGTTAGCAGTTAAATGCGTTAGACACTACACCACCAGACCTCCCCTACTAACACCAAGTAGATATAAAAAATAATAGAAAAGTCCATGACAATTAAACTGCACAATTTATAAGGCTCAAAAGGTAGTAAGTTCAACGCAAATACAGTTTAGTAGCTTAAGTATAGGACCTCTGGTAGCATAGTGCCTAAGGCACTTGACAGCTAACCAGAAGGCTGGTGGTTCAAACCCACCAGCCACTCCTCAGAAGGAAGATGGGGCAATCTACTTCCGTAGTGATACTGCCTCGGAAACCCAAGGAGGGGTCGCTATGAGTCAGGTCCAACTCCACGGCACATAATAACAACAACAACAACAGCATAAGTATAAAAGTGAAGGTAACTGCAAAAGTGCTTGGTTAAATAAAAAGGGACCAGAGTAAGGTGGTGTGGGGATAAACAACAGCTCTCAAACCAAATAAAATTTATTTAGTTATTTAAAAAAAAAATTCCACTTGAAATATGAAGATAGAGATATTTCAAGAACAAAGTCACGACACCCAAGCTGAAAAGGTATGGGAAGGTAAATGGGACTATATCTACAAATATATAGAGAGATTTGACAGAGGATATTTCTACATATGTATGCATATATGCTGCAAATATATCCATGAATATAGTGTAGCATACAGGGGCAAAGTAATGAAAACTTCTTAGCCATAGCCAAATACCTTGCAGGAATGAGTTGGTCCTGGGGGCTAAGGACCACAGTCTGGGAGAACATCAAGGTCAACTGGCACAACACAGTCTATGAAGAAAATGTTCTACACCCTACTTCAGTGAGTAGCAACTGGAATCTTAAAAGCTTATGAATGGCCATCTAACATGTAACTATTTGTCTCTCCCCATCTAGAGCAAAGAAAATCTAAGAAGACACCTGGAAACAGTTTAGTCCAAAGGACTAATGGAACACAGGAACCTCACTCGACCACCCTGAGACCAAAAGAACTAGATGGTGCCCAGCTGCCAAGCGTCTACCACTCTGAAAGAGATCTCATTAGAAGGTCCTGGATAGAGTGGAAGAAAAGTGAAAATCATAAAAAAGACCAGATTCATTGGTCAGATATAAAATGGTGGAACCCCCAAGATTATGACACTTAGTCACCCTTCAGGCCTAGAATAGAATTCACCCCATGGCTCAACGTTCAGCCAAACAACAGAGAGGTCTGTAAACTGAACAACATGAAGGAGGTATGTACTCCTTAGAACAATCAACCATTCGATATCAAAAAGGCAGCATTTGCCCAAGGATAAAGTTCAAAAGTGAGGAGAGAAGGGCAAATGGAAACAGAAAACACAAGGAGGCTGTGGGATGAGTGACGTTTCATTGTGGTGACTGCAATCAATAGCATGAAACAAAATGTGTATGAACTGTTGAATAGAAAACTGACTTGAACTGTAAACCTTCACCCAAATCACAATAAAAATTTTAAAAAAAAGAAGAAAGTCACTAAAGTCTTTTAAAATGTAGACTAAAATATCTAGTTTCTCTTATAAATGAAAATTGTCTAGAACTTAGATTTATTATTAACAATAGGTTACAGTCCTCAAGTATTATCAGAAATGTATTTTAACAAAACAATGGATAGTATAGGTATCTTCTTGGAAATGAAATGTCTGTAATGTATTTATATATATAT
>NW_006921741.1:7128093-7133053 GCF_000298275.1 Orycteropus afer afer | reverse complement strand
TATACTATCCAATATTTTGTTAAAATACATTTATTACAAACATTTCATATCCAAGAACATATCTATACTATCCAATATTTTGTTAAAATACATTTCTAATAATACTTTTATACCTACAACATAAATTATATTGTAAGTGCTTAATCAGTCCATCTTGACATACTGATCATCACAGCTGCAACTACGTAGTTCAACATTTAATATTCCTCCAAAATTCTTCATATATGCAGCTCTCATTTGAGTTCAAAGATGACAGCTAATGGTGACTATACATGAGTATACTCGAATATGATCAGTAGCCTGTTCTAGACTTCCATTTTCCTAGCTATTTGCAGGACTAGGTAGTTTACCAAAGCTCTTGGGGTAAAAGTAGCATGCCATTACAAGTACTGCATAGCTGGTTGACTAATCTGTGCAACTACTCCCAAGTGCAATAAAACTATGTCCCACAGTTGTCAATATTATTTCTTTAGCCCATCTTTTAACAATGGGTTTGTAACACATATAGAAGTAGCTTAAGTGTTATACTCTAGCCCATTCATCCAACATATACAACCCAAAGAGTTGTTTAAATAAAACCTTGCATTACCACCAATAAAATGGACTTCATTTTGTCTTAGCAATATAAATTAAAACTCACCGAAGCTTGGAGGAAACTATTCAGAAAGCAATCTCAGCCCTGTAGGCCAAATCTAATATACTAACTGACAGCGTACTGCCTAAGGCATTTAACTGCTAACCAGAAGGTTGAGGGTTCAAACCCACCAGCCACTCCTCAGAAGGAAGACTGGGCAATTGACTTGACAGCACATAACAACAACAACATTCCTGTGGTTAAAATCCCATTTAAGGAGCTCTGGTGGCGTAGTGCCTAAGGCATTGGACTGCTAACCAGAGGTTAGCGGTTCAAATCCACCAGCTGCTCCACAGAAGAAAGATGGGACAATCTACTTCCATAAAGATTTATGACCTTGAAAATCCAATGGGGGGGCACTATGCTTGATGGCAGTGGGTTTGCTTTATTTTTGCTTTGGATAATCCCATTGGGGAATATGTTTGTTAAGTAGTAGTTGTCTAGGGTGTGCCTTAAATCAATCTCTTTTGAGATATAAAAGAGCAGATTAAGCTGATAAGGAAGTGCAAGCAAGCAAAAACTTGTAAAGAAGAATGCTACCCCACATGCAGAAGCTGCAGAGAGGCAAGGATCTTCTCCCAGAGTGCCTAAAAAGAGAGAAAGTTTTCCCTGAGAGCCAGTGCCCCTGAATTCAGACTTCTAGCCTCCTAATCTGTGAGAAAGGAGCTCTGGTAGCACAGTGCCTAAGACACGTGATTGCTAACCAGAAGGCTGGCAGTTCAAACCCACTAGCCACTCCTCAGAAGGAAGGCTTCAGTAGTGATACCGCCTCGAACCCAAGGATGGGTCGCTATGAGTCGGGTCTGACTCGACAGCACATAACAACAACAACAACAATCTGTGAGAAAACAAATTTCTCTTTTTTAAAGCCACCTATTTGGGGTATTTATTGTATAGCCAAAACCAAAACCCACTGCCATCAAATTGATTCTGAATCACTGTGACCCTACAGGACACAGTGGAATTGCCCTATAGGGTTTCCAAGGCTGTAAATCTTTATGGAAGCAGACTACCTCATGAAGTAGGTGGTGGGTTCAAACCAGCAACATTTCGGTTAGCAGCCAAATGCTTTAACCACTGCACCACCCGAACTCAATTCTTTTATAGCAGCATAGATAATTAAGATACTGACTGATGGAAGGAAAATTTTACTTTCTTTCCTTCAAGCTCCTAAGCCATATTCTAAGTACTTTTTTCCCTCTTAATTAAAATTATGAAAAGGAATGTGGCAGTCCACATTATGTAAGAATAATTAAAATCAAAACGTCCACAAAGTGAATTTTGGTCAACTTTAAACAAGGTCTAAAACTTCAGAGTAAATAGTAAATAGGATTTAACTTCAAAATTAAGCAAATTTCTAAAGGATTTCTTCACTTGTTGACTGCCAGGTCCACAATTATCAATGATTCAATTTGCTTAACAATATCAACATTCAAGGCCTTCACGAAATGCTGTATCTTTTACAAGACTTACAATTTCATTTTGTAGTGATTTGCTTGCAATTTGCTTTGAACTGTTATATGATTGCAACATGAGACATCATCTATAGAATGACAAAGACATTGACAGTGATAAACTGAGAGAGATGTTTGAGTAGGATCAGTTCATATTTTGTACTATAAAAATTTTGGCTATGAGTCACAATGAGTCAGAATCGACTTGACAGCAATAGGTACATACATATGTATATATACCCTAATAGCAGTGACATGGATAAGAGAACTCCCATATCATACCCACAATGGTTAAAAAATGACAATAAAATACAAGAGAAACAAAGAGAGTGTAGGAAATAAAAAAAAATATATTTCCAGTCCCTGGTTCAACTGGCAACCCAAAGCTTACTTTAACTATTTATTATTTCAGTTTTTTACCTGAGTTATCATCATGAATCTAGGTAATATGCTTACACATTTATTTCCTGATTTATAAATCTGAAAAATAAATTTTTTGCTCTTATGCTATTTCCCAACCACCCTGGCCCCTACCCTTTCCAATTCATGTTGTTTATTTTCCATTCTTCTAGTTGTTTTTGTAACTTTAAGTAACATACTTTATTGCCCACTTCTTTATCTAACGACTTCAGACATTATTTTCTGACTCCTTTGTGTATCTAAAAGGACATTATTACACCTAAACTTTGTTTCACCTCTCTTCTTCCTCTTTTCTATTTCCCAACTTTTATCAGATGTATAGTTATTTTTTATTGTCATAGTTTGTATTTACAGTGTGTTCTGTGATTATAATGAAGTCTCTTATGTTTTGTCTACTGATTTGGTGCTAAAATTGAAAAACAATAACTGTTTAAAGTATCAAATGTATAAAATTCAGAATCACTAACTGTGGTGAGAAGTCATGGAATCAGAAGTCAATATCATCCTAAATAAAGCTGTCTTGCTCAACCAAAAATGTTCCAAATAAAGACTAATACTCTAATTAAATTGCTCAAAATGATGTCCTATTTTAATTTTTCATTTGGACTATGATATTTTTGTGTTTTTTTTTGTTTGTTTTCATAGAGTTTCTGTTATTCTCTTGTTAGAAGAAACATGTTTTTATCACATTATTGACCTTTTCCACTTCTTTAATTGTATATTTTTAAAAATAACCTGCATTCTTCTTAAAAATTGACTTCCTATAGTGCCTAAGGCACTTGACTGCTAACAAGAAGGCTGGTGGCTCAAACCCACCAGCCACTCCTTGGAAGGAAGAAGGGGCAATCTACTTCCGTAGTGATACTACCTCGGAAACCCAAGGAAGTGTCGCTATGAGTTGGGGCGACTCGACGGCACATAACAACAACATTCAAACTTGGATGAACTCCTTTCAAGATCTACTGAACAGCTATTATCTTGAAATTTCTTTACACTGCATTCTTGGGTTGGTTCCACTATCTCTGGAACATCTTACTTTTCCTTAGATTCTTTTTCATTTTGCTAGAGATCATGCAACCAGTAAGTAAGCGGTACTCCAAAAAAACAAAAACTCACTGCCATCAAGTCGGATCCGACTCATAGTGACCCCTCCTTGGGTTTCTGAGGCAGTATTACTACGGAAGTAGATTGCCCAACCTAACTTCCAAGGAGTGGATTTAAACTGCCAGCCTGCTGGTTAGCAGTCAAATGTCTTAGGCACTAGTGGTAATGCCAAAAACACAAATTAGTAAGTACCGAAAAGATCTCAGAATTTCCAGACTAGTAAACCAAGGACCAAAGAGTCAAACGACAGGGATGATAATTGGTGTGAAACCTGGTATCAGAACTAAAGTCTCCAGATTCCATACCTGTTTGCTTTCTACTCTGCCATGCTTTCTGTCTCTTTGACTTGGACCAGGTTGCTGCTACATTTTCATGAACAGAAAGTCAATACCAACTAATACAATATACTAGATCCTGTTACTAGTGTTTGGTTTTATGAAATAGAGTTAAATCTTTTAAATATTTTCATTATACTGTTATTCTCATTAGCATCTAACAGGAAAATAACTGCAGAAGGGAAAGAATAATGCTGACCCATGTTGCCAAATCAGTATTACTTGTTAATAAATACCAAACAATATATTTTAGCGTAAATATCATTTATTTATTTATTTATTTATTTTCTATTTTTCATTACGTAAATAGTTCCTCACAACTACAAGATTAAGTTGCAGGAAAAATAATCCCCATGAGCCCTCAATACCCACCAGCCACTCTACAGACGGAAGACTGGGCATCTACGACCGTATAGATTTACCACCTTGGAAACCCAAGGGGAGTCGCTGAGTCAGAACCGATTCAATGGCAGCACGTTTGATTGTTTTGTTCTGTTTTTTGCTCTCAATACCTTTTTCAACAAAAATACAAATAACAAAAGTCAACCTTCTTTCATCAAATGACATTTATAAGTTGGGTGAGGATTTTTCTTTCCTCTACTTTGCTAATCATTATTAGAGGTGTAAAGAGCATGTCTTAGAGGTGTCATTCAAAATGAGCTACTTTTTCCCTAAACATCAAACTCATTTACATCTCTTAAATTTCTTCATTGCACTGCTCATTTGATTGAACTAATTACAGTGCAAGTTATCCCAAAGTGCAAAAAAATTGCAGAATCTATACATTATGTTGTTGTTGTTGTTGTTGTTTGTCGTCCAGTCGGCCCCGACTCATAGCGACCCCTCCTTGGGTTTCCGAGGCAGTATCACTACAGAAGTAGGATTGCCCAACCTTCCTTCCGAGGTGGCTGGGGGGTTTGAACCGACAGCCTTCTGGTGAGCAGTCAAGTGCCTTAGGCACTATGCTACCAGAGCTCCTATACGTTATAGTTTTATATATATATATATATATA
>NW_006921741.1:7120860-7127993 GCF_000298275.1 Orycteropus afer afer | reverse complement strand
AAACCGTAAATAACTCCGACACATAGTATAACTGTTAAAACTCATGTAATGTTTATTAAAGTCTGCTAAGTTACCACAAAATGGTATAATTCCTAGTAGCACAACAATACTTATCTTCCAGACCAAAGTACCATAAAATATTTTAACACAGAGGTGCATTGAGTTAATATCCCATGCCTATTGCCTGAAGCTGTCAGAGTGGTGCTAATTTCTTTTTAACACTGCCATTACATTCCAGACCACCAGATTTAACCTTAATTAAAAGGCCATAAATGAAACAACCACATTCTGTACTGCAAATGTTGCCACACTTAGGAATTGTTTCTTGATAGCATCCATTTAGGATGTATCAGATTCTAAAGAGTCATCAATCAATAACATTTAGAAAGACTGGAAAACCAAAAACCAAACCCATTGCCATCAAGTCAACTCCGACTCATACTGACTGTATAGGTCAGAGCGGACTGCCCCACAGAATTTCCGTAAATCTTTATGGAAGGAGACTGCCTCATCTTCCACAGAGTAGCTGGTGGTTTCGAACAACTGACTTTTTGGTTAGTAGCCAACTGCCTTAACAACCACACCACCAGAGCTCCCTCTTTGCACTAAAAAAAGCAAAATAAGAATGGTATGCACCTGTTTTGACTGACCTACAAATTCAACTTAAAGACACTCTTAGGAATGGATCTTATTCATAACCCAGGGACTGTCTGTATCATTGTGCAATGCTAATAACCTAAATATTAAATATTATTTCCTTAGATACTATGACTATAATTTTAAAATGTGTGCTATATTTTTATTCATCCTGAATTAGTTACCCATTTTATCATCTTATATACATGTCTCTTAGAAAGCTGTCACTAGTAGAGCTCTGTGCAGTCAAATGTTTCTTTTCTCTTTTCTTACTGATTAGAATAGTTCATTATTATAGTATAGATATACTAAGGTTAACAGCCTCATTTCTCTTGGACAATAATAATTTAATCTTCATAATAATCATCAAAAAAACAAAGTATTATTTACCCACTGGACAGATGAGGAAGCTGAGGCTTATACTTATAGTCACAAACTAATGAACGGTAAACCAGGATTTAAAATTAAATCCATCTGAATCTGAAGGTCATTCTCTTAAAACCATTTCACTACACTGACAATTTTGTAATCTGAGTTGGAAAATTTATCCTTCTGCACTCTTAGTATATAACCCAAAACCATACCCTGGAGATTTCCTTTTTTTTTACAGGGAACTTCTATACTCCCCCAGTCAGCTATATCAATAACTGGACACTGCACCTCAGGTGACACATGATTGTTCTAAGGATGAACATCTAACTTCTGAATTAATCGGCCAAAAATTTGGAGTTAGTCTTTCTATGAGGTCATTTTCTACTCAGAAAGACTTAATAACCAAAAAAGACATTCCAGCTGAAGTCTGATTCACTTACTCCCTAATGCCTACGGCATTTGACTGCTAACCAGAAAGCTGATGGTTCTAAACCACTAGCCACTCCTCGGAAGGAAGGCTGGGCAATTTACTTTCATAGTTATACCGCCTCAGAAAACCCAAGGAGGGGTCACTATGAGTTGGATCCAACTCGATGGCAGTGAGTTTTTTTGTTTGTTTTTTTTTAATAGAAGAGGGGTGTGGAGCTCATTTGGTTGACTTATAGGACTTGGGTCTTGACAGCAATGCAATTTTTTAAAAAAGATGATAGGCATTATGTTCACCAAGTTAGAAGAAAAAGATCATTCTCTTTCATCACTGCCATTTTCAGGAGTATTTGGTCCCAAGTTATATCCTCTCAATAATATTTATTAAGCATATAACACATGAGCACTGTTTGTAGAAAATGAGGATATGTCACTGAACAAGCCAGAATTCTTGCCCTTAAACAGCTCATATATAATGAAGAAAGAAAAACAATAAAGAAATAAGGAAATTTCAATGCTAAATTAAGTGCTGTAGAAAGATAAAATAAGATTATGAGTAGAGAGGTAGGGGGAAGCTGCTTTACCTAGGATAGTAAGGAAGGCCTCTCTCAGGAGGTGGCACTGGACAGAGAACCAAATGAGGGAAGGTGCTGTAAAGATTCACACCCTGGAAAATCTATGGGGGTCACTAGGAGTCAGAATCAATTCAATGGCAGTGGGTTTGGTGGAATTTAATACTTTCATTTTCTTTCAGGTTTATCTGTCAAACTGCTCAAACTAGTTTACAATCCATATTATATTTCTTTTGCATCCTCATGTGCCCAGCTCAGCACTGATATATAATAAATACCTGCTGAATCTAATTACACTGAAGAGATCTTACAAGAAAACATATGAATCAACATTTTCATATCTTATGCTTAAAAAATCAAATACAGATGTTTTAATCAAAGACACTGCATGTTTAACATTAAAAAAATAAATGCCAGAGACAAGCCTACTAGATCTATGTTTGTAATTTTAAAATGTGTACAGTGTTAAATGTTTGGTGGCATAAATGATATTGCAGAGAGAAGTTTTCAAAGGGACTTATACAGAGAGATTTAAACATCTCAAATTATTTTTCTTATAATTAATTAAACATAAATGAGTTACACTTAACGTCGCATTTAAAAAACAGTAAGCAACATGTGGTAAAATTTGAAAGATAAGAAACCTAAGGTCATTGCCACAACCAAACATAATTCAGGGAAATCACGTGAATACAAACTTTGCCTAGTGTTTCTCTTTTAAATGATACTGTGGCAAAGTTGAATCCTGGCATCTAGTAGTTCTCATGGTACTTGGTCCTTGTCTAGAAACCAGGCAACTTCTTTCGTCATTTTTTAGCCATATCTTCAGCAGAAGCCAAATAAAATATTTTTTTATTTCCTATCTCTTCTATATACATTTTATCCATTTTCATCTTTAACAGCTAATTATCAATTCTAAGAATCTAAAAAACTATAGACTCTTTTTAAATTTGTACAGTTTCCTCCTGAAGCAAGCTAATTAACATATAACAAGGAAACAACATTGTCAAACAGTTATTAATTGTATTGCATTAACTGTGTATTTCTTTTTTAATGTTAATCATTAAGATTATAAACTACTGTTCTAATAACTGACACTTATCAGGACTTATTGGTAGGTATCATGAGTAGTAAAAAGTATAAGTAAGTCCAAGGCAAGATATTTTATAACAAAGGCATTAGCCCAGATGTCTCTTATTTAGGATACAGTTCTTCACCTATTCCCTGTAACACCCAACACAAGCACAACTAGCAAAATTTATATCTACAATTACATAGTACTAACACTTTTGTTTTGAAACAACTATTAAACTAATAAACAGAGGTTAATTTTACCTCTACTGGCTTACAAACTTCTCTCCCCCTGTGAACTATGAGGTCCCAGAGAGTAAGAACTATATTGTTTATTTTTGGTAACCTCAATTTCACTTACAGTCTAACACATAGTTGTTGTTGTTGTTGTTATGTGCCGTCGAGTCGACCCCCAACTCATAGCAATCCCTGCTCCTTGGGTTTCTGAGGCAGTATCACTACAGAAGTAGGATTGCCCAACCTTCCTTCCGGGGAGTGGTTGGTGGGTTTGAACCACCAGCCTTCTGTTTAGACACTATGCTACCCAGAGCTCCTCTAACACATAGTAGATGCTAATAAATATTTCTTATTCTTTTTTCTCTCCCCTCTAAACTTTAGCCCCAAATTGCTAATCCTTGAAAAGGCAAGAATTTTGTCTTGTGGTCATCAATGGACCATCTCTAAAATGTGTATGACTCCACATCCTCTCCTTTCTTCATGGTCCAATTCCTATATAATTCATAATACCTTCTGTGATTGCCCCAGACCACAGCCAACTTCTCTCCTAAAGTTCTGAAGACTGAACTATCTAACTACATATTTGACATGAATACACTATTATGAACTGTTAATTATCTATTAATTTTCAATCAAGGTCTAGATATACCTTGTTCCCTTAACTAAGTAAGTTCAAGGACAGAATACTGGCTCATATTGGTGTCCCAATACCCAGCAAAGTACTCTGTACTCAGCAAATGTTCACTCATGAAAATAAAGACAAATATGACAAAGCTATTGTGGAGCCAATTCAACATATTCTTCTAGCATGTATTCATTCATTTAAAGGCATTGCAATTCCTTTGAAACTTTCTGGTTTAAATAAGCAATGAGTAATTACTCCAGCCAAAATTTATGAAATGATGTTAGATGCCATCAACTTGGTTCCAACTCAAAGGAACCCTATCTACAACAGAATAAAACACTACTCATCCTGCGCCATCCGCACAATCATTGCTATGTTTGAGGCTGTGTTTGAGGCCATTGTTGCACCTCCTGTGTCAATCCATTTCATTGAACCGAAAAAACCAAACTCATTGCTGTCGAGTCAATTTAGACTCATAGTGACCCATCCTTGGGTTTCCAAGGCAGTATCACTACAGAAGTAGATTGTCCCATCTTCCTTCCAAGGAGTGGCTAGTGGGTTTGAACCTCCAGCCTTCTGGTTAGTGGTCAAATACTTTAGGCACTACCAGGGCTCCTATCTCATTGAAGGTCCTCTTCTTTTTCTTCTTTTTACCCTCACTTTGCCAAGCATGATGTCCTTCTCCAAGGACTGGTACCTCCTGCTAACATGTTCAAAGTAACAGAGATGAAGTCCTGCCATCACTGCTTCTAAGGAGAATTGTGACTGCACTTCTTTCAACATGTATTTGTTAGCTCCTCTGGCAGTCCACAGTATAGTCAATATTCTTCACCAACACCATAATTCAAATGCATCAATTCTTCGGTCTTCCTTATTCATTAGCCAGCTTTCACACGCATATGAAGCAATTAAAAATACCATGGCTCAGATCAGGCACACCTTAGTCCTCAAAGTGACATCTTTGGCTTTGAATACTTTAAACAGGTATTCTGCTCAGGAAAGCAATAAAGTACTCAATATCTTTTATAAAATCTTTTATAAAAACTTATTAATATCAATAATTCTGAGTATTTGCATTCTGATGTACTCCTGATATAAGTATAAACTAGAATAAGAGAATAGAGTTGCCAGAGAGCAATCTGGCAATATTTGTAAAAATCCATACTATATCCCCATGACAATCACCCATAAACCTGGAGCCAAGGTCATCTTTTTGTTAAATAAAAATTAGCTCATAAAAAAAAGAATATCACCAGTGAGTACTATGCACTTTTCAAAAATCATCTATATAAGAACAAATACTCAACAATTACTCTAAGCAAAGATAAAAGGGAAAGGGAATCAGATTACTAGAAATAAAATATCTAGAATGGAATGAATAAGAATGTTAACACACTGTACAAAATGTAACCAAAGTCACTGAGCAATTTGTACAGAAATTGTTAAAAAACAACAACAACAACAACTTACTGCCATCAAGTAGATTCTGATTCACAGCGACACCCTTTGGGTTTCCAAGGCAGTAAATCTTTATGAAAGTAGATTCGCCAGTCTAGTAATTGTTAAACAGGAACCTAATTTGCTGTGTAAAGTTTCACCAAAACCACAACAAAATGTTTTTTAAAAAAAATACTTAGGTTGGAGGGTCTAGAGCTGTGGATGGTATGGGAGGTGACTGTTTGTGAAAGGCCTCGGACAGTAACATTTCAGCACAGCGTCAATGAAATGAAAGAGCCAAACGTACATATACCTGGGGATAACTGCCCAAGGCAAGAGTACAAAGGTCCAGAAGAGGATGCCTGTATGTCATGCTTGCAAAACACCAGGAAGAGTAGTGTGGCTGAAGTGGAGAAGGGGAGAGTGGTAAAAGGCAGGGCAGTATAACATTCCTTCATTTCCACAGGATCCTTCCAAGACTTCAAAAGAACCCTAAATAACCTGTTCACATACTCAATGATTTTATAAAATTTGCCAAGTAAGGTACTTTAACCACAAATGGTTATGATCATGATCACTTTACATTCTGACTTCCTCTCTGCCACTTGCCCTGGCAGGAAACAGTGTTGGGGTAAGTAGAGGCATCTGGGATCCAGTTTAGTAGAAGCTGAATTAGAGTATGATTAACTTGAGCTGAGCAATAAATATTTATTTAGTTTCCAGTTGCTTCCAACTATAGGTAAGTGATTGTTAGTGTTGCAGTGGAGGTATGCTTTCCAGGAATTCTCTTTACCATCTTCTATGCCAACTCACCTGTCATAACACAAAGCTGAAAGACCAGAGGCCATACTAAGATACGGACCTGTCCTATAATGCTCAGCCCTAAAAGAAAGTGATTATTGAAAAAGAAACAAAATTTGAAATACAGAGCCAGAAGATAAGCTGTAAAAAGTTCTTCCAATCATCAGACATATAAAGGATTTGATTCTTATCAAAATTTAGACAAAATGGAAGATCACTACTACCAAGACAATGAAGTATATACAAGTATAATTATATGCAAAGTGATTTTTTTTTTCTTTTTCAATGGGAACTGTACTAAAGAGAATTTGTCAGAATCCCTGTGTTCGTGAGGGGCTATCTTTATAGCACTATTCAAAGGGTATAGGTCTGTATACAAAGTCATATGCTTTTAGGTATTCTGATTATTAATTGTCAAAAAATTTCAATGAGTCATGTAAGAGGAAAGACTGAGTTATTTTTCTATTCTCTGTCTAGAAAATTGCACTATAAAAATTTAATATGAAAAGATAATCATACTCTTCCAACCTGGAACTTAACCCACTTCCAGGGATCACAGGTCTACAAAGTGAACAATAACACTCCTAAGGAACATACTCCTTAGAATAACAAACCATAAAGATCAAAAGGCCAGCATTTGCCCAAAAGTAAAACTTAGAAGGCAGGAAAGGAAGAAGGAAACAGGTAGCAAGGGGAAGAAGCAAGAAGAAATGCTGTTACACTGAGGGAACTGCAACTAAATGAAAAACTATAAATTATGAAATGGAACACTAATTTTCTCTATAAACTTTCACCCAAACCACATTTAAAAATGAAAAGAAAGAGTTCCGGCAAGATGGCGGACTAGGCAGAAGGACTGCAAAGACCCTCTTCAACAAAGAAAAGGGAAACCAATTAACACAGACACAGAAGATAATCTTGGACCCCTGAGCCTTGAAGGGAAGGATACAGAATTG
>NW_006921741.1:7119238-7119724 GCF_000298275.1 Orycteropus afer afer | reverse complement strand
GACTTCACTTACTGAGCGAGAGCCACTTCCTCCATCTCCAGCAACGGGCCAACGATAAAAAACCACCAAGAAGAGCCTGAACCAGCCCTTGGCTGCTCTTCATAAACAGTTAACAGGGATCTAAATACAACAATGTGATGATGCCTCGGAAGCAACAGACCATCACAGTCCGCACAAGGAAGCAGGATAAAGTGGTAGAAACAAGGAAGCAGGATACAGACCCAGAATACATCCCTGAGGAAGAAGCAGCATTGGAACTCTCCGATAAGGAATTCAAAAGGATTACCTTTAGGTATCTTCAAAGGATTGAAAGACAGACCAAAGAAAACACAGAAAAAAACCTTACAAGAATTTTGGAAGAAAATACAAGAACAAAATGAAAACTTAGAAACGATTCTAAATCTACAGATAGAAATCCAAAAGATTAATACTGAATTGTCAGAAATAGATAACACATTGGAAGGGGAAAGGAGAACAACTGATGCG
>NW_006921741.1:7097647-7107612 GCF_000298275.1 Orycteropus afer afer | reverse complement strand
ATCAAAAAAAAGATGGAAGGAATACAGAGTCACTGTACCAAAAAGAATTGGTTGACATTCAGTATTTTAGGAGGTAGTGTATGATTAAGCACCAATTGTATTGAAGGAAGAACTCTAGGATGCACTAAAGGCATTGGTGAAAAACAAGGCTTTAGCAGTTGATGGAATATAAATTGAGATGTTTCAACAAATGGATGTAATGCTGGAAGCACTCATTTGTCTATGCCAAGAAATTTAGAAGATAGCTAGCTACCTGATCAATTGACTAGAAGAGATCCATACTTGTGCCCATTCCAAAGAAAGGTATTCTAGTGATATGCAGACATTATCAAAAAATACCAGTAATATCACACGAAAGTAAAGTTTTGCTGAAGAAAATTAAAAAACAGTACATTGACAGAGAAATGCCAGAAATCAAGCCAGATTCAGAAGAGAATGTGAGACAAGGGATGCCACTGCTGATGTCAGATAGATCTTGGTTAAAAAAAAAACAAAAATGAAAAGGAAAGATGATCTAAGTTTCTGTAACCAGAAAAATATGGGAAAAGTATTAAAGATGTATTTCAGATAATTATTTAACAAAAACGTTACCTGGCCCATGCACCCACAGCTCCTGCTGAGCAGACCATGTACTTATGGCTCATGCCACCATGTTGTTGTTGTTGTTGTTATGCGTCATTGAGTAGGACCCAACTCACAGTGACCCCTCCTTGGGTTTCCGAGACAGTATCACTACAGAAGTAGATTGCTCAAGCCCTTCTTTCCGAGGAATGGCTGGTGGGTTTGAACCACCAACCTTCCGGTTAGCAGTCAAGTGCCTTAGGCACTACACTACCAGAGCTCCTCATGCCACCATAGCTCCTACAATTAGTAACTTTTCACTGCAACTGAAACTTTAACTTATTTTTCAGAAACCAGCAGCTGCAAACACGAGACAAGTGTACACAGGTTCCTACTAGATTTGGCCCATGGAGCACGCCTAAGAGTCCAGCCTTGTCCTGAGATGACCTACTGATGTAACCCCTGCAAAAAATCCCCCACCAATTATGCTAAGGTTGCCATTTTTAGAACATGCTATGCATGACCACTTGTTCAATCTGTATGCTGAGCAAATAATCCAAGAAGCTAAACTATATGAAGAAGAATGCAGCATCAGAATTGGAGAAGACTCATTAACAACCTGTGATATGCAGACAACACAACTTTGCTTGCTGAAAGTGAAGGTGACTTGAAGCACTTATTGATGAAGATCAAAGACCACAGTGTGCAGTATGGATTACCTCAACATAAGGAAAATGAAAAATTAACATAACTTTACCAATAAGCAGCACCACAATAAATGAAGAAAAGTTGAAGTTGTCAAAGATTTCATATTACTTGGTTCAACAATCAACACAAATGGAAGCAGCTGTCAAGAAATGAGACAATGTATTGCACTGGGCAAATGTGCCACAAAAGACTTCTTTAAAGTACTGAAGAGCAAAGTTGTCTCTTTGAAGACTGAGGTGTGCCTAATCCAAGCCACGGTATTTTCAATCACCCCACATGCATGTGAAGGTCAGATAATGAATAAAGAAGACCAAAGAAGGGTTGAAGCTTTTGACTGTAGTGTTGGCAAAGTATACTGAAAGTACTATGGACTGCCAGAAGAACTAACAGATGTGTCCTAGAAGAAGTGCAGCCAGAATGTTCCTTAGAAGTAAGAATGGCCAGACTTCGTCTCACCTACTTTGATCATGTTGTCAGAAGGGACCATTTCCTGGAGAAGGATACCATGCTTGGTAGAGCGGAGGGTCAGAGAAAAAGGGGAAGGCCCTCAACGAAACGGATTGACACAGTGGCTGCAATGATGGGCTCGAGTATAGAAAGGACTGTGAGGCTGGCACAGGACTGGTGGTGTTTCATTCTATTGAACACAGGGTCGCTATGAATCAGAGCCAACTCGATGGCACCTAATGATGCCTAAGAGCAACATGTATGACCACTCCACGTGTACCGCATCACCCCAAAAACTCCCTATGCAATAGATCACCTAGAATTTCAATGAATATCTGTAACTTCCCTATTCAAACCTTATAAAGCTGTAACTCACACTTACCTCAGGGAGTCAGACCTGAAGGAGATTCCCCCCAGCTCCCTAGCTAAACGCAGAAGGAAGACTGGACCACCTACTTCCATAAAGATTTACAGCCTCGGAAACCCAAAGGGAGTTACAATGAGTCGGAATCAACTCAGTGACAGTGAGCTCTTTACCTAGTGCTACATAAATAAAGCTATTCTCTTATTCTCAAAAGCCAGTGTCCAGAGATTGGACTATGTGTGTGCCAGACAGCTACTCTCCTGGGGGTCATCTCCTGGAGGTCATTACATTTTGTAATGTTACAAAAACAATATGTAATTTTTTCTGGATTTTATTACATTTATCACCTATTTTTTATCACCTTCTTAAAAATAGAGTCATCAATGAAGGTGAATTATCAATGGATAGGTTAAGCACCACATTAACAAGATATAAAGACATGTTACCTGGAGACAGATCTGAAGAGATTAACCAGAATTCAACACAGACATCTAAAAAGTAGCAAAAAAAGAGCAAAGAGACATACAAAAGAAAATAAGAAGGTTTAAAGCACATCTTAAAGTAGTTCCACAATAAGAGAATACAGACCCTACGGAAAGATGAGAGATTTGAAGACAGAATCGATGAGAATTTAATTCCAGAACTAACCACCAAAGAAGAAAATTGAGTCCTGAAAAAAACTAAACAAATATAAGTGTACTCAACAACACCAAACACAAATTTTCCAAAAGAAAAATCTTAAAAACAATTAAGAAAAATGAGAGATTACTTAAGACAAAAAATAGTAAAACCACACATTCCAAAAAGTATATATAGAGAACAAAGATATAGGTAAATGTCTTCAAAATGATTGGGTAAAATCATGGTCAATCTAGATGTCTGTACTCAACAACATGATTATCAATTCAATAAAAACTTATTCAATGCCCACCATATGTCAGACTCTTATTTAGGTGCTCATGGTATAATGCAAATAAAGTAGGGAAAGTCCAGGATCCTATACAGTTTACATTCAACAGAATGTAAGAACAAAATAAACAGACAAAAGAACAGAATAAAGATAAAAGAAATCTTTTCACTAGTCTCTACTCTCTTGTCCTGAAATTCCCAAGTCATTGCAATCAAAGAGCTTAGAACAGCTACTTTTCTGCAGTATTTTAAAATTACTTACCTGATGGCATACCCTAAGCTTTCTTAATCAATGGTGCATGAAAACCTTGAAATTATATGGAAATTTGAGTGTCTTTCTATACATGTGCAGTTTTCTGCCCAGGACTCAATAAAGGTTTGAACCACTTTTCTCTGACCTAAACTCCCCTCAAGAATAGTTTAGTGTTATCTTCTGGTTCTCACAGCACCCTATAAATTCTTTTCTTTGGTCTTTTTCACACATTATTATTATTGGCATGATTTCTCCATTGGCTTTTACACTAGACAGTAAGCTTCATGAGTTCAAGGACTATCTCTGTAGTGCTTACCAGCATCTAGCATAGTAACTGGCATATGGTAACTACAGAGCAATCTACTTCCGTAGTGAGACTGCCTCGTGGTGATACCTGCTATGAGTCGGATCCTACTCGATTGCACTGAGTTTGGTTTTTTTTTGGTTATAACTTAAGCGAACTGTTAAATATATCTCTAAACTTTACTTCTTTGTCACAGAATTCAAGAGCCTACATTTAAGTAATAAATGTTTAACTTTTCATAGTTTAATTTTTTAATATTGCCTACAAATTCTATTAAACAACTTATGAAGACTTTAAAATGAATGTTTTTAAAATATGAACTTGGCAATATAAATTATAACCCTGATTATCTACTTACCATCAAGACTATCAGAACTAATATACAAATACTAGAAAACATTAACTTTATTTCTATAATCTTTGAAATTTGGAAGCCTAGCTATTACATGATTAAATGTACTCAGTGTTTGCTGCTAAAACCAATGCTGCTTCAATGTCCAGAAGAACACACATCATAAATGCTCATCCTTAAATCATTTTTTCCATAAGAAATGGCAACAGAGACAGAGTATCAAATGAAATTTAAGATGTGTGTGTGCACCCTAGCACATGTAAGCTAAACTTTGAAAAAATAAAAAAGAATCATTAAGGCAGAACAGCAGTAAATGACTTTCCACCTGAAATAAGTGAAACAGTTCTACATGGCAAGAGTGAACCAGATGGTATCAAGGCTCATTTAAACATTGAAGTCTATCCTTTAATTAAAACAGAGGTAGAAAATATTCTTAAATTTAAATAGCTTTCCTCTCTCTCTTTTTTTTTTTAAGGGACCTTGATTTTTAAAAAGATAAAAAAGCAAAAAGCACAATGAAAAACCTAAAAAAAGGAGAATTACTTACCAAGTTGGCCATATAAATTGTGAGGAGCCCTCTCCTGCAAATAATTTTTAAAAAGAGAGAGAATAAGATTAAGCATCAATTTGATTTAATAATCAAATCCCATCATATTTTAGAAATCTATCAAGAGAGTCATTAGGAGTTGAAAAACTTACTGGTATCTTAGAAAAAGGGGTAGATTATGTGAACTAAGTTTTCAGTGCCGTAACAGTTCTAAATAGATACTATGAGCCAATCCATTCAGTGATCATTAATTAAATTTCTGAAAAGAAGAATTTAAAGCATTTTTTACTCTGGTGGCATAGTACCTAAGGCATATGACTACTAACCAGAAGGCTGGTGGTTCAAATCCATCTGCCATTCCTCAAAGGAAGATTGGGCAATCTACTTCTGTAAAGATACTGACTTGGAAACCCAAGGAGAGGTGGCTATGAGTCGGGATTGACTTGAGGGCAGTGAGTTTGGTTTTTTTTGTTTGTTTGTTTGTTTGTTTTACTGTATCATCGTTAGGTATTATTAGGAAGAGTAGTATCACTTATTTCTAG
Source organism: Orycteropus afer afer (assembly GCF_000298275.1). NCBI lineage: Eukaryota > Metazoa > Chordata > Mammalia > Tubulidentata > Orycteropodidae > Orycteropus > Orycteropus afer. The sequence continues at coordinate 7,102,625 of NW_006921741.1, read as the reverse complement.
TCTTTTATGCTAAAGAATTCTAAATTTAGTAATAAAGTATCCTAACTAATTCATCTTGCCAAAAACTAAAGGCCAGAACAACTGACTAAATGCAAATTTATTTTTTAGGTTTTGTATTTGTCTCACACACAAATGAAAATGTTCACTCATTAGATTTTATTAGAAATGATACTTAAATTACCTTGGTTTTAATTTCATTAAGTGAGAAGTCAGTTACTAAGTAAATTTTCTAACCCAAAAGACAAAGATCTATAAACAGTCATTGTACAGAAAAGCTGTATATCCACCAAATATGTTTAATAATAATCCAAGGAAAAACTCAAAGATGAGGACTGTTTTCTGTTCATATCACTTTGTTTCGCTTATACTGCACATGAGACTATGAAACAGAACATATTCTTCAGGAAAGAGGTCTCTGACGTGTTTTAAGAATTTAAATAAACTTTGAAAATTATAAAAACTTATTTTTTTTCAATTATGTTTTTATTTCTCAGAGATAAAAAATTATACATAAAACCAGTACCAATATCTAGTCACTGTCACTTAAATATCATGCCATGTCTTAATACCGATACTGTCAATGAGATCTCAAAATCCAAGCCAATCATTTATAGTCTTGAGTGTCCATTATTTAAAATGGCTTGACATTTTTAATATTCCCAAATCCACATGGAGGCAGTATGATTTAACTGAACAGCACCGAAGTAAAGTTATGAAATCAAGGTTCTAGTTAACTTAATTTTCTGGCACTCCATCATTTTGTCATTAAAATGAGAGGGCAGGACTGATCATATAATTATATGACTAATTATATAACTTAATAATTATTAACTTATATTTTTAAACACAAAAATTATTTTTTTCTTAATCTTAACATTTATCAACAACATCTAAACCCTAATATTGGACCTACGTTGACGGAGAGGGGCAAAAGAATCTAGATCTACCCACTGGCCAACACTCCCCCTTATCCTCCAGGCAATCTCCTTCATCAGTACATCCTGACGTACCTCAAAAGTTCTTACAAAAAAAAAAAAATTAAAATTCACTGGATAAAATGATTGGTCGTCGTCGTCGTTGTTGTTCTTAGGTGTCAGCTAGCTGGTTCAGACTCATAGCAACCCTATGCACAACATGAGGAAACGCTGCCCAGTCCTGCACTATCCTCACAATTGTTGCTGTGCTTCAGCCCATCACTGCAGCCACTGTGTCAATCCATCTTGTTTTATCTAATCTTATTTGTAATTTCTACAGCATTTTTTAAGGACTGAAATTGTCCTTACTAATCCTTATCAATCATACCAGTTTTAAACAAATTCTAAATCAAAGAATTTCAAATATTACTTCTTTTAGATAAATTACATAAAGAAAGTTAGGATAACATCAACATTTAAGAATCACGGAGTTCCAGTAAGATGGCGGAATAGGCAGAAAGACTGCACAGACCCTCTTCAACAAAGAAAAGGGGAAACAATTAACACAGATACAGAAGATAATCCTGGACTCCTAAGCCTTGAATGGAAGACTATAGAAGTGGACTAAACCCCAACTAGCAGGAGAATCTGCACGAAAACACCAGAAAAGGAGACATATGGAGCTGCAGTCTGTCAGTGATGCTGACGGCACAGACAACTTGGATATTGCCGAGTGGTGGTAGGACCTAAGAATTAACCTAAAAATTGGCCCTGCTAGCCAGGGACTAAACAGAGGATGGCTCTGGCAGTTGAGTAATAAAAGGGAAAGCAGCGAAGAGGAAGGCAGGCTGAGTTGTGGACTTCTGTCTGTCCAGAGGGTGCAGCCACTTTGAAAGTTTACAAGCAACTTGAGGATTTGGGATATTTAAAGCAATAGCATTCTCCCAGATTCCAGGGACTTAAGAACAGGCTCCACTTGCCAGAAACCCCAAGACATTCCAGACCCGGATGAATGGAAAGGTGTGACAATGCCCTTGTTATTCTTATACCCCACACCCTCTTGGTGAACAGAGGTGCAGCCATCCTTCACGCCCACCGAATTTCTGAGCCGGCAAGAATTCCATACCAGTCTACAAGCTTGGATGGAGTCTGGGTGCCCTGCCCCTCCTTGCCCCAATATTTTTCTTCTTTTTTCTGTTTTTTAGTGTTTGTTTTTGTCTCTTTTAAAACTATTATTTTTATTATTACTTTTATCCTTTTAATTATTATTCTTTATTTTTCCCCTCCCAGGTTCTAGTTTTCAGCTTTTCTCCTTTTCCCTTTAGGGGTTTAAGTTTTTTTTTTTTTTTTCTTTCTTGTGGTTAACCCCGTTGCTTGTGTTTCTTTTGCATTTTTCCCATTTTTTTCTTCATTATTCTCCTCTACCATTTTTCTCTTGTTGCCCTCTCCCCATATACTGCAGGTTTTTTCTTTTTTTTCTTTTTCCCTTTTGCCTTTTCCTGGTCAGTGTTCCTGTGTGGTTACACAGTGTATTGTTTGTCCATTTGCTTTTATTTTTTGATGGTTATTCAATTGTTATTTTTGTCTAACTGAGTGGAAGACAGCAATAGTCACCATATAACACAACTACACCCATAACTCCTGCAGCTTCACTTATTGAGTGAGAACCATCACTTCCTTCTCCACCAACGGGCAAACAATAAACAACCACCAAGAAGAGCCTGACTCACCCTCAGCTGCTCTTGACAAACAGTACAGAGCTCTCAATACAAAAACCCCACAATGTCTCGGACACAAAAGACCATCACAGTCCACACAAAGAAGCAACATAAAGTAGTAGAAACAAGGAAGCAGGATACAGACCCAGAACACATCCCTGAGGAAGAAGCAGCATTGGAACTCTCTGATAAGGAATTCAAAAGAATTATGTTTAGGTATCTTCAAAGGATTGAGAGGCAGACCAAAAAAAACACAGAAAAAACCCCAGAAGAATTTTGGAAGAAAATACACTAACAAAATGACAAAATGAATTAGAAATTATTCTAAATCTACAGATAGAAATCCAGAAGATTAATACTAAATTGTCAGAAATATATAACATATTGGAAGGGCAAAGGAGTAGAATTGATGCAATGGAAGACAGGATTCATGAGACTGAAGACAAAATACCTGAATATTTCTTTGGAAAGGGATCAATCAGAAAAAATATCAAAACAAAATGAAGAAAGCCTAAGGTTTATGTGGGAGCTCTGGTAGCATAGTGGCTAAGGCACTTGACTGTTAACCAGAAGGCTGGCAGTTCAAACTCACGAGCCACTCCTCAGAAGGAAGATGAAGCAATCTACTTCTGTAGTGATACTGCCTCAGAAACCCAAGAAGGGGTCGCTATGAGTCAGGTCTGACTCGACGGCACATAACAACACAACAACAAGGTTCACGTGGGATACCATCAAAAGGAATAACCTACATGCCATTGGAATTCCAGAAGAGGAAGAGAAAAATAAAACCACTGAGAAAATTGTCCAACATTTCAGAGAACTTCCCTGAAATGATGAAAGATGATAATATATCCGTTTAGGAAGTCCAATGAACCCAAAACAGGATACACCCCAAAAGAAAATAACCAAGACTTATCATCATCAAACTCATCAAAACCAAAGACAAAGAAAGAATCCTGAAAGCAGCATGGGAAAAACAAGAAGTCACTTACAAAGGACAACCAGTAAGAACAAGCTCTGATTTCTCAGTAGAAACCATGCAAGCGAGAAGGGAATGGGATGGTATATATAAAACCCCAAAAGAGAAAAAATTTAAACCAAGAATTATATACCTGGCAAAACTGTCCCTCAAATATGATGGTGAAATTAGGAGGTTTCCAGATTAGCAGAAACTAAGGGAATTTGTTAAAACCAGACCAACCTTACAAGGGATACTAAAGGGACTCCTTTGAACAGAGACCCAAAATAGCAATTAACAATCGATCATTAATACACAAGATGACATAACCCAGAAACCACAGCTATGAACACATCCAAAGTAAAATAAGCTTACAAGATTGTAAATAGGGAACCAGAGACATCAATTGGCAATGGAGGACAACTACAAACCAAAAAGAGGGAAAATACTGTGTAGTTATACAGCTTCTAAATGGTGAGGAAGTAAGAGAGCTGCAAAACAGAATGGACTGTTCTAATCTTGGGGAAAAACTGTAAATCACAGCATAACCTCAAAGAAAAATCATAAACCTTCACATCACAATAAAAAAGAGGGCCAGCAAAAATATCCAGTAAATACTAAAACAACAGCAACAAAGGAAATGATAACACGATTCATAAACACAATGAGCTCAGCACAGAAAATAATATGGAACAAAGAAACCAGGGACACCATGAAAAAACACATAACAACACTACAGCAACAAATTCATACTTGTCAATAATTACATTGAATGTTAATAGATTAAATGCACCACTCAAGAGACGGCAAGTTGCAAATTGGTAAGAAAACAAAACCCATCAATATGCTGTCTACCAGAGACACACATTAGAGATAAAGACAAAAATGGACTAAAAATCAAAGGTTGGAAAAAGATCAAGTAAATGGCAACAACAAGAGAGCAGAAGTGACAGTATTAATTTCTGATCAAATTGACTTTAAGACAAAAACAACCATACAAGACAAGGAAGGACTTTATATAATGGTTAAAGGATCGATTGAACATAAATATATAACCATAATAAATATCTATGGAGACAATGAAAGAGCCCCAAAATATATATCAGACTTTAAAAGAGTTGAAAAGTCAAACAGATAACTCACCAGTCATAGTGGGAGACTTTAATACACCACTCTCAATGAAAGATAGAACAAGTGGAAAGAAACTCAACAAAGATGCAGAAGACCTAAATAATACAATCCATCAACTTTACCTTATAGACATCTACAGAGCACTTCACCCAACAACAGCACAATATACATTCTTTTCTAGTGCACATGGAACATTTTCCATGATAGACCATATGTTAGGCCATAAAGCAAGCATTCATAAATTTAAAAATATTGAA
>NW_006921741.1:7093580-7094442 GCF_000298275.1 Orycteropus afer afer | reverse complement strand
CAAAACTGGAGATCCATTTGGAGAAAAATGAAACAAGATCTGTACCTCACACCATACACAAAAACGAACTCCAGATGGATCAAAGACTTAAATGTAATACTATACAGTTCCTCAAGGAAAAACTAGGGGCAAATTTAAGGGCCCCATATACAGCACAAATAGACTATCAAGCATAACCCAAAATACACAAACAGCAGAAGAGAAACTATGAATGGGACCTTCTAAAAATTAAATTTTTATCTGCTTCCAAAACCTTCTCTCAAAGAGTCAAAAGAGAATTTGCAGATTGGAAAAAAATATTTGGCAATGACATATCTGACAAGGGAATTTATAGAAAACTCCAACACCTCAATAAGAAAAAGACAAATAATCCAATAAAAAATGGGCAGAAGACATGAATAGACACTTCACCAAGGAGGATATTTAGGTGGCCAACAAACATATGAACAAATGTTCACGATCATTAGCCATTAGAGACATCCAAATCAAAACAACAATGAGATACCATCTTGCTCCAGCACTAGCAGCAGAGTTCAACAAGACAGAAAATAACAAATGTTGCCGAGGATGTGGAGAGATTGGGACTCTCATACACTGCTGGTGGGACTGTAAAATAGTACAACCACTGTGGAAAGCAGTATGGCGATTCCATTACTAGGTACATATCCTAAACAATGAGAACCATGACAGAACAGCCATATGCACACCCAAGTTCATCACAGCATTATTTACAATAGCCAAAAGATGGAAACAACCTAGGTGCCCATCAACTGAGCAATGGATAACCAAACTATGGTACATACACACAATGAAATACTATGCAACACTAAAGAATAATGTAGAATCTGCAAAACACCGCATA
>NW_006921741.1:7071135-7092685 GCF_000298275.1 Orycteropus afer afer | reverse complement strand
ACCTGTGGGCTCAGGACCATCCTCACAAGCTCAATTGACATACCATACTACATAACATACTACACAAAACATTGTTCCACCTCCTACTTTGGCAAGTAGCAACTGGGATCTTAAAAGCTTGCAAGCAGCCATCTAGATGCAACGATGGGTCTCTCCTCGTCCAAAGCAAAGATGAATGAAGAAAACCAAAAATTCATGGAAAAAATCAGTCCTAGTGACTGCTATACCATGCGATCTGCAGCCTATACAACTATGAGACCAGAAGAACTAGATGGTGCCCGGCTACCACTGTCATCCACTATCAACCACTTGATGGAGGATCTATGTAGGAGATCCTGGATAGAGAGGGAGAATAATGTGGAACATAACTCAAAATCATTTGTAGAAAAAATAAAGAGGGGGACCAGGTTTTCTGGTCTGATAGAGCCTGGTGCAACCACTGAGACTATAGCCCCTAGCTGCTCTTCAGATCTGGAATTGAACCCACACCTGTGGCTTCCAGCCAAACAAAAGGCAGGCATACGAGTTGAACATTTACTGAGATAGATACATTCCATGGAGAGAACAATCATGGGAGAAAGAAGGGCTGCTTATGCACAGGGAGAAAGCTCGGGGCAGAAGTACATGGAAGGATGGACACAGGGAAGAGGTAACTATTGGGAGGAAGTCGGAGGGGAGCTGTTCCATTGTGGTAAATTGTAGTCAATGTCATGAGACAAAGTGTATGTTCCCTTTGTATGAAAGTGAATTTGCTCTGTAAATTTTCACCCAAATCACAATTTAAAAAAAAAAAAAAAATTGTTCCACCTCCTACTTTGGCGAGTAGCAACTGAGATTTTAAAAGCTTGCAACCAGCCACCTAGATGCAACGATGGGTCTCTCCTCGTCCAGAGCAAAGAATAAAGAAGAAAACCAAAGATTCATGGAAACAATTAGTCCTAGCAACTGGTACACCATGCGATCCTCAGCCTATATGACTATGAGACCAGAAGAGCTAGATGGTGCCTGGGTACCACTGTCAATCACTCAGAGGGGAATGTATGTAGGAGATCCTGGATAGAGAGGCAGAACAATGTGGAACAAAACTCAAAATCATTTGGGAAAAAAAAAAGGCGGTGGGGGGGGACCAGGTTTGCTGGTCTGATAGAGCTTGGTGGAACCACTGAAACTATGGCCCCTAGCTGCCCTTCAGGTCTGGAATTGAACCTACACCTGTGGCTTCCATTCAAACAAAAGACAGGCATATGAGTTGAACATTTACATTAGGTAGATACACTCCTTGGAGAGAACAATCATAGGAGAAAGAAGGGCTGTTTATGCACAGGGAGACAGCTCAAGGGGCAGGAGTACATGAAGAGATGGACACAGGGAAGAGGTAACTATCGGGAGGAAGTAGGAGGGGAGCTGTTGCATTGGGTAAATTGTAGTCAGTGTCATGAGACAAAGTGTATGTGAACTGCTGTATGGAAAGTGAATTTGCTTTGTAAATATTCAGCCAAATCACAATTAAAAAAAAAAAATCACACATACACAGAAGGAAATTTAAATGTGTCTCAAGTGATAATAATTTACCAAAAGCTGGTTTTATATGAAGAACAGTCTTAATTACAAATTACATAACAAAAATATTTCTGTACCTTCAGCAGTAGTGCCTAACAATACATTTCCTTATGAAATATAACGTATAATGATATTTTTAAAAACATTTGTTCCACTAACCTAACTCTGTGTCTAAAATTCAGCAGAAAACAGTTCTAGTTTCATCACTGGCCTCCATTTATCTGATAATATAACTGTTTATATTTAACTACAGGGCAGAGATTATTTTGTTTATCTTTACATTCTCACAAACCTGTATAGGACCTATCATCTAAGAGGTAGTAATAAATGGTTGTTGAATAACTAGATACGTAAAAAGCCTAACCATCAAAGTGTTGATAAGGATGCCAGCCTTACAAAATGAAGTAACTTATAGACATATAATCAATCACCAAAAAGAACTGCTAGGAAAGAGGGCCAATTAATGATTCCAATTTCCTAGCAAGCAGAGAAGTGATCACATTACCTCACATTTGCCTAAAATGTAACAATTTGCAAGGCATAATCAATTATTTTTAAATCACATTTTACCCTACTAACAGTCCTAGGAAGTGTAAGGCAGATACTTTATCCCTTCACTCTGTATGATAACCAACAATCATAAAGCTAAATGTTTTTCTTAAAAATGCAGAAGTAACAAAAAGACACCGTGGTTCATTTGACTTCAGTTTCCTGTTCTTTCCAATGCCCTGTACTGCTTCCACAACAGAAAATGTTCACACTAGTAAGGTACCTTTAAATCCCACAATTCACTCACTTTTAATATGACGTCTTAATTGGCTTCTGTGCTTTGAGGAAGCCCTGACATGCTCTTACTAGTCTGAAATGGCAGAAGATGTATTATTATTATTAGATTATGCCCTGTTCTGGTCTCAAGATTCAATTTATCCTCCCTCAGAAAAGATCAGAAAGATCACATCCTTCCTAGTGTTATATAAATTCCAACCCAAAGCTAATACCCTCAAGAAAGAAGGAGTAGTATCTGTGAAGGACAAATTTTAGAATACAGGGCCAGACTCTTTGATAGGCTTTTTCCTGATGCAACATCTTCATCCAATTTCACTGTCAATTCTACAGTTATTCAATATCAGAAGAGTGATTTACTTTATTTCTCCAGTGATGTTCAGTATCACAAGAAAGTGATATGTTAAGGAAATGCCATTTCATCATTTAACATTTAACCATATCTAAGATTGAAGACCCACATGTCAATCCTCCTTCTTAGTAAGTAAATCTTCTCTGGAAACCAAGTTACATATTAAAACACTGCCACAACAGTGATGAGGAGAGGGGAGGTGCCAATTAGAACAGCGGATTACAAGGGCCTAAAGGGGAAGCACTGGGGCAAGAAGGACACTAAACAACTGTTTAAACTTCATAGGAAATTCTGATAGACAAATACTTCCATTCTGAATTACCAGATTAGAAGGCTGTTGAAGCTCTGAAAACAAAGCATTTCAAAGTGAGTCGGGTATTTCTTTAAACCATGGATTGCTTTTTGGGGGGAGGTAGGCATGCGGAGGGAAGGCAGGAGGTGAATTTCTTAAACTTGCAAGAGAAATATAAGTAGGTGAGTACACCAAAGAACAGTACTTTAAAAAATGTTAAGAACCGTCGCTCTAAGAACTGCTTCTTCAGAGTATCATTCTTCCCATGGTTAAACATTACAAAATCAAATTTCCGATAACATTATAGTAGATTAAAAAGTATTATCACATTCTGGTGAAATTCCAAGTACAATTAACTTCTAACAACATTATCATGTCTAATTAGTTGAACAAAAATGTTTTGTTTTTTCCTGGAAATTTTAGTGAATATATTATTTACCTAACCTTCTTCATATCTTAGCTTTTGAATGATGCTGCATGTACAGTCCACAGCTCGAGTCACTAGAGATATAGTAGGAAAGGGGTGACTATGGTGAATTTAAATATGTATCTATTCTACACATAAATATAAAATATACACATAAAACAAAGTGAGAATTCCTAAACATTCTAACAGGTTTACTAAGAGATGCTATTTAATCACCTCAGAAAGTCTCTCAAGATGTAAATAATTTTCATCTGTCAGAATGTTTTAGACAAGTAAAATACTTCCGTAAGTTATACAGTCCATGACAGTATTCTATTATATATAGTACACAATAATCGTAAACTTTTTCAGAAGACTGCAAGGTAATTTGATTTTCTTCCCATGAGCAAACCATTAAAACTTGAAGATACAAAGTAACTAGATCAAATTTTTGTTTACATAATGTATAGTTCATTCATTTTTGTCCTATATACTCAAGGATTTCATAATAATTACAGTGCAATTTATTAACAAATCAACCCATGAATATGGTTAGAATAAATATGCAATTTTGATATGTTAATCCACATTCATGTTTGATACATTACACACCTTTTAACTTATCTAACCTAAAACGAAGTATCAAAGCAAATTCCATAGCAATTCTACAAAAATCCATCAGAACAACTTCTTTCTGAACCACAAACAAAGCACTTCCTAGAAAAAGAAAGAGAAGACTAGTTCTTAACAGTCCTCCTAGGGATAAACTAGATGTTACCAATGCTTCCTGCTGAGTTACTGTGATCACAGTTCTTTGCGGCACAAATATTTTAAGCAACCCTGGAAACAACTTCAAAGCTTTCTCAGAACCCCCCTGAGTGGTAAGATTAAGATTTAAGTAAGATGCCCATTTACTAAGTGTCAGGAGCTAGCTGGCAGAGCATGCTTAATTCTCAAAAGGGATGGATAGATGGATTGGAAAGAGAAAAAAAAGGAGGGAAGAAAGAAAGTCAGCCAATAGAGATGAAGATGTACTTATGGACACAGAAAGAAAATCACCTATGTATCTGTATCCATACACACATAGAGAAAGAGCATTTTTTACTTAAATGTCTTTGGAAAATTGATACACAACTGAGCACAAAATTTATAATACCAGAGTAAATATTTCACTACCAAATAAAGTTTTAGAGATTTAAAAATCTCACTACTCCTATATGTTAATTTGAAGAAAATTGCTTATTTTCTACAATCGGTTTCCTCTACTCTCTTTCTAATTTATTTATAGATATTTGTAGAAAAAATGTTCCTATTTTACAGTTTCCAACCTTAGACCACTTAACTCTGCACTTTCTCACTCTAATCCACTCACAAAGCTACAGTGATCACTTTTATGAAATAAACTTCCAATTTCATATTTCTAGTTACCAATCTTCCCTTAAATCAAAACTCAGATTTTCAGCTGTCTACTGGCTATTTCCACCAGCTAGCATTGATTTTTGTGTGTGTGAATTAAAGGCATAATTATAAATTCCCTCTCCTTATGATAGAAGCTGTGGTGGCATAGTACTTAACTCATTTGACTGCTAACAAGAAGGCTGGTGGTTCAAATCCACCAGCCACTCCTCAGAAGCCAGGTTGGGCAATCTATTTCCATAGTGATATCACCTCGGAAACCCAAGGAGTCGCTATGAGTTGGATTCGACTCAATGGCAATGCCTTAGGTTTTTTTGGTTTTCCTTACATTAAAGGAGCTCTGGAGACATAGTGTCTAAGGCATGTGACTGCCAACCAGAAGGCTGGCAGTTCAAACCCACCAGCCACTCTGCAGAAGAAAGACTGGGCAATCTATTTCTGTAAAGATTTACCACCTCAGAAACCCAAGGGAGTCGCTATGAGTCAGAATCAACTTGATGGCAGTGAGTTTGGGTTTTTTTTCTTAAATTTTCTTAAAATGACAATACTAATATGTTTCATTTTTGGCAGTAGACATAATAATTTTAAAATATACGAAACCTCAATCTTTGTAAACTACTTATAATCTACAAGGAGATCTTGATATTTAATGAAATAGAAATACAATTTTGTGGTAAGTAAAGAACTCTTTTCAAAAAAAATCAGACCATTAAGTTAACTTCTGCACAATTCCAGATAAACACAGATCAGACATGCTTAAAATAAGACACATATATATAGTGTATGGAGATAACACAAAATGATGTGCTTTTCTATTTTAAAGGTTAGTTAAAAAAAAAAATACAAAACCTGTATTTAAAAAAAGTCACTAGTTTCTGAACAAAATTAAAAAACCAAAGCAAAGCAATTAATTAAACTACAACTAATATTTGTAGTTGCTCTTATACAACACACAACCCTCAACAGAAAGAGCCAAAAAGCTATTTCACAGTATTATGTAATAAACAACAGAACTAATATTACAAGGTGTTCATCTATATAGCAATCAAAGGAAGGATCACTTTTCTTTAGTAATCATGTATTATCACTAATAAAGAAGCTAAACAAGCTAGACTTAACCCTTTTTTTTAATTAAGTCTTTAAAAATATGTCAGTTACTATTTCTAACAGGTCATAATCTATAACTCACATTTTCTGTGAACAACTAACATCTAAGAATAAAATATTAATGTAAAAGCGAACTTAAAGAAAATAAAAACAGAAAGCTTTAAAAAAATTTTTTTTAAATAGTTCACCTATCAAAAGTGAAAATGAAATAAGAAATAAACCAGCAAACAAAATCTATGCTATCACCTCACTTCCAGGAAACTTCTCTTTGTCCCTGAATTAATCATTGCTTTTCATACCAATAACATAATTTTACTTTGGTGTTACTGTTTTGAACTAATGTTGGTCTTCCAAGAAAAACTTGATGTTTTTTTTAATTAAGAACGTAAAATTGAGACCTAGAAACCAAAAAAAATCGAAAGCTAAATAACACATACTTCATAAATCCATGGAGAAAGAACAACCTATTTAATTTGTGGTGCTGGAGCAGAAAAGAAGAAAGGAAAGCAGATCCTATGGTAAAAACCTCTAAAGGGGACTTTACAGAAAGTTTTCACAGACCAAAGTCCATAAAGGATATTACTGATAACTTTTTCTAAGAGTTAGCACCTAAAAAAGTCAACAGGCCCAGGAAGTTTCATAGAGGAACTAATCAAACATTAAAAGGCCAGCAAATTAACTCACTGCTACTTAAACTATTCCGAAGCAAGAAGAAAACTCCCAATTTATGTTATGAAGTAAATATGACTATGACACTCACACCCAAACCTAATAAATACATACACACAAAAAAAGCAACTCATGAGGCTCACAAATATTTATGCAGAAACCCTAAATAAAACATCAATACCAAAATCCAGTAAGACACTAAAAAAAATAATGTCATGATGTAGTGAGATTTATTCTAGCAAAGCAAGGTTTGTAAATACAGGAAATTCCATTGATCTAATTTACCACAAGTAATAGATTTATTAAAAAGATCTGGTTACTATTACATTAATCAAGCATTCAAACTTGGAACCATTAACCTACAGACCTCCTGATAGCTTCAGTATCATCTATTAAGTAGTAGAGTCACATGCCACATAATGCTCAATGTCTAACCACATATACATCTGTGGTCCCAACCCCTGTAAAAGCTTATTGTACTATAAATTCAAAGTATATACAATGGTTTGTAATAGGAAATGCTATGTTGTTATGTGTATCAAAACATTATTATTACTGAATTATTATGTTGAAGATGTTTTAGTGTTTTTTAAATACATTTAAAGGTAAGGAGATGGGGCAATCTACTTCCGTAGTGATACTGCCTCAGAAACCCAAGGAGGGTCCGACTTGACGGCACATTACAACAACAACAAAAGGTACACTATATACTAGAAAAGGAGCTCTGGTGGTGTAGTGCCTAAAGCACTTGACTGCTAACCAGAAGGGTGGCAGTTCAAACTCACCAGCCACTCCTCAGAAAGAAGATGGGGCAATCTACTTCCGTAGTGATACTGCCTCAGAAACTCAAGGAGGGGTTGCTATGAGTCAGGTCCGACTTGACGGCACATAACAACAACATATACTAGGAAAAGGAGCCCTAGTGGCATAGTCGCTAAGGCATTTGACTGCTAACCAGAAGGCTGGCAGTTCAAACCCACCAGCCGCTCCGTGAAAGGAAGACTGGGCAATCTACTTCCATAAAGATTTACCACCTCGGAAACCCAAAGGGGATCTCTATGAGTCAGAATCGACTTGAGGCAGTGAGTCTGGAGTCATATACAAAGACAAGCATTTGACTAACTGATGTTAGATACAAACTATACCTAAATGTTCCAACTTACATACAAATTCAACTTAAAGACAGATTTAGGAATAGAACTCATTCAATCTGGGGACTGTCTATAATCCAGGGATGTCCAAATCACATAATACCCTATTTCACAGAACACGTCATGGACTTTAAGCAACACATGTCTGTATATTCTTATCAAGAATATTTAATACGAATCTGATCAAGCCTTTAGATCTCACTTCAAGTGTACAGGAGATACACAAGATAAATGAATGAATTAAACAACTGCATGAGGAAGCAATTCACACAAAATAAGAAATGTGCTGCATACAAGACAACTGGGCTGGTCTCTTTAACATATCAATGCCATGCAGAAAATATTGGGAGACTGTCTTAGATTAAAAGAGAATATGGAAATACAACAACACACATGAACTTTGGCTAGATTCTACTTTTAGAAAACAGGTATGAAAGCTCTCTTAGGACAATATAGATTGTATGATATTAGAGAATCATTGTGATAATGGTGAAAAGCTATATAGGAAATTACCCTTATTTTAGTCCATGCATGCTGAAGTATTTAGGGTAAAGTGCCATAAGACCTACAACTTATTTCCACATAGAACACACACAGAGAAACATATACACACATATACAACCATACATGCATACACATACAAGTAAAAATGGCAAAATGTCAACAAATGTTGACAGTAGATGATATTCTCTGCTGAAAATAAAGCAGGTAACTTCAAAAATGGTATCTTATTGCCAAGTATTAAAAACAATGGAATAGCACACTTAATTTAAAAATATATTTAAAGTTTCAGTGTGAGTAATATAATATTCATGTTTTGAAAATGATCAGGAAAAGTTAAAATCAACAGAGTAACTCTGCCATTACTTAGGGACAAAATACCACAATGGTAATACGTAACACTTAAATGTGCTAGACACTGTTCCAAGCATTTACATATATATATATATATATATATATATATATATATATATGTGCTCATTTAATTCTTCTAACGACCATCTGAGTAGGTATTATCAGTATTTCCATTTTTCTGGTAAGGAATAAAGCCACAGAGGTCACACAGTAAGTAGCAAAGCCAGGATCCTAAGCCAGACAGCACAGCTCCTTGTACTATTACTATATAGTTCTCCTCAGGTGGAATAACCTACTGATTTGATGATGCTGGGGTTACAACATGCATCACTCCTTTGAATTTTGTAATTCCAATAATCCAAAAGTATCGTGATATAATCAAAGAACCACAAAAGTTTCCATACATTACATTTGTAACAGTGAATTAAGATTGGCTTCAGGTGAATTAAGTATTTGGTTACCTGATAAGATCTATTCACACTCTTAACAGGGGATAAATGATTATAATAAACTGAAAATTTTTTAATACATGACTCTATCTCAATTCTCTGGGTTAAAAATGGAATCAAGTAGTTCTTAGCAATAAAAATGATTATTCATGGGATGAAAATTTTCTTTTACACAAAAGCTTGAACTTCAACTATTTACCTGACATCTTATAAATTCACAAAGAACATTTTCATGTAGAGTACAATCAAAAGAAATTTTAATGAGAAGATTCTTTAAAAGTAAATATGAATTAAAAAGATCAATTAATCACTCTACGAGCTTGAAGCAAAGTACAGATTAAGATGATAACAAAAAACAACTGTTAATTTTCTAAAGTGTGATAATGGTATTATGATTATGGGGACAAGCCTTATTTAGAATTTTAGTAAACTATGTTTTAGTTAGGCACATCAGAGAAGTTTACAAATTTTTAATAAACAGATACTAATGGGTATTACTGCTCTACAATGTCAATATTTATATTTTCTATAGGCTTAATAAATAAAAATAACATCAGTGTAAAATTAAATTTTCAATCAAACATTTAGAAGATTGAAATATGTATCTGCAAATATTTCTCACCCCAACCTATAATAAAAACCAAAAAGTAATTTCTACTTGGAGTAGAAGACAGTAAACTAGTTCTACGAAATATGTAGACATATAAAATTTTACCTGCTTTTCCTTTCAATTAGAATGGCCACATAAGATGCTGGCAAAGCGGCACCAAAACCAGGACTCCATGAGTAGAATTTTCCAAGTATCTTCCTGAAATTCAAATTTGGAGTATTACATGAAAATCCTAGTTGGTCACTTCAGTTTTTATGAAGGGAAGTGCCCCTTCTCAGTCCACCTTCTACCTAAAGGTCCCACAACACCTTAAATAGAACACACCCAAAACTGAACTCATTATTTTTGTCCCCCATCCCCATAAACTTGTTATTCCTCCTCTATTTTCCTGGGTTAATGGCATCAACAATTACCTATTCACCAATGTTTGACACTTAGAATCATTCTCAACTTCTCCTTCTCTCTTACCCTATATATCAAAACATTTCCTTTAGTTATTCCATATGGAATTTATTCTCAAATTTCTCTCTACTCTACTGCCTCTGCCTCAGTTAAGTCCCTCAGCATTTCCCATTCAGGTTATGCGTTGCAGGAATTATATGATATGGTTTTTCTAGTCATAGTTTTTGTAACACCTCCATTGCCATAAGTAACTGATTGTTAAAGTTATCCACCTGATGTATTTCTATTGGAGCAGCAGGAAGCAATCTTCTGGGAAGCTCACTCTCTCTCAAGTGCGTAGAATTCTGATGTTGGGATTGGTTGAGTTTGGCCACTCTACCGGGCTCAAAAGGAGCCCTCCTAGAGGCAGAAGGAATCTCTCACTGCCGGCTGAGAGACTGAGAGATGCACTTGCTGAGAGAGAAAGACGCTAGAGACACTTGCTGTAGAGAGACAGATGCTAGAGACAAGTGCTACTGAGAGAGACTGCTGGCTACTGAGTGAGACAGCTGGCTGTGCAAGACTGAGCATGTTCCTGAACTTGAATTGTAGCCTGTTGCTTCCCTAATAAACCCCATAATCTGTGAGTTCTGTGTGGCCACTGCAGCGAATTACTGAACCCAGCAGAGCAGGAACGGTTGGTGACAAAGTTAGTAAAAGGGTTGGAGGGAGGCAGCATGTCTGGCCTCACAGGCATAGGCCTTGGGCTGTCAATAGTGATTCTGTCCTTCTCTTGCAGGGTTAGAGGAGGTCAAAAGATACGGCCTCCCTGCCCCTTTTGCAGGCTACTACAACAGCAAACTAACTAGTATCTCTCCTTCCAGAAATTAAGTCAGTCATATACATTTAGAAATTGCCTAGATCCACCACTGCTCACTGTACAAACCCTCTGTGTTCTTAGTTTCCTTATCTATCAACTGGAAACAGTAATATACTATTTCATACAGCTGTTATGAGGACTATATGAGTTATTTCCTAGCACCATGCATGACATATAGTAAGCACTCAGAATATGTAGTCTGCTATTACAATTGTTATTACTATTATCACTGATTTTTAACACATGACAGACATTCAACATATGTTTCCTCTTCGTTTCTATACTGGGTAACTTTTTCTCATAGCACTTACTTTAAAGTATTTTATATTTTTTAGTTATACGTATTTTCATTTACTAGAGTATGTTCCCTAAAGGTAGGAGCCTGCAGAGTGCCTCACACATTATAAATGGCCATTAGCTGCTTGATTTTTTTGTTTTATATTGTTTTAGCGGCATGAATTTTCAAAAAGTAAATTGGAGATGTTAGGAAGATTTTTTTCTTCCTTTCAAAGACAATATGTTCCTAAGAAAAGGAGAACTACTACTACTACTATTTACTTCTTACTGCCATCTAGTCGATTCCCTCACAGTGACCCCTCCTTGGGCTTCCACGGCGATATCTCTATGGAAGTAGATTGCCTAATCTTCCTTCTGAGGAGTGGCTGGTGCGTTTGAACTGCCAGCCTTCTGGTTAGCAGTCAGGTGCCTTAGACACTATGCCACCAGAGCTCCCCAAACTTCACTGCCATCGAGTCAGATCCGACTCACAGTGACCCCTCCTTGGATTTCTGAAGTGGTATCTCCATGGAAGTAGATTGCCTAGTCTCTCTTCTGAGGAGTGGCTGGTGGGTTTGAACCACCAGCCTTTTGGTTAGCAGTCAAATGCCTTAGCCACTACGCCACCAGAGCTCACATGTAAATATTGTAAGAAATTAGCTAAACAAAGTTGGTCAATTGCTGAATAAAGCTTTATAGGTAAAGATTGTATTTTTCACATAAAATACGCCCACACACCTAATGTACCCACATATATCACGTGCATAGTGCTATACCAGGGCTGAAATTCTAAAGCATTTGGGGTTGTGAAGACTGCGGTCCACAGTGGGAGCCCTAACTCCAGTTTGAGGCCTGACATAAATTTCAGATGCCATTTACTCTTTCTGACCATTAAACCAGCATTATGGCTATGCACAGACAAGTTCTAAGACAAACCTACTGAGGGGCAGTTTGCCTTCAGGAAGAGTATGGATGAAAGTAGATTATGCCCACATATAAAGGAATGTGGGAACCTGCCCAAGAGAATCCTTTCCTATTTAAATTAAGGTTGAGGTGTTGATATTGTTCGATAGCCACCTTGTGGCTAAGACTCAGGCTGCAATGGTCATGAGTCATGGATTATCTGGACTACCATCTAGCCAGGTAGTCAAGGCCCAGAACCAATCCTGTAACCCTTTCCTATCTTCAAATCCCAATCATGGTCTTTTCCCTGTTTCTATTGTCCCACCTCCAACAGTGGCAAATCTACCTACCATCAATCATGATTTTGTGATGATTTAAAATCATATCTAGTTAGCCACACGGCCATGACTCAGAGGACTCTATTCAGCTTTCTCATGCTGATGGTTTCCCTCATCCGGGATGACTGCCTTTGTTTTGTCTTTCACCTGCGCAAGACTTAATAAAGGTGTCTCCATTGAGCCTGTCTGAATCTGGGGTTTATTTTCCCCTATCACAGCATGCATGGAAAACTAGCATGCAAGGGATTTGCACAGTTTGCAAAAAAACTGTACAATGCACATGTTATTTGTGTAAAAATACAGGAAGGGTGTATGTTTCTGTGTGTGTCACACATGCACCAATACACATCAAGAGTCACAGATAAAAATTTTAAATTGAAGCTCAACTATTAGATAAGTTATTGAGGAAACATAATTTGGATATTTCTAAAGTAAATATCAAAAACCTTTGGCCTGCAAAGACTGATATAAAATCTACAATGAACTTTAACATGTTTTTAAATGTAAAAATTAAGGGAAAAATGGACTCAATCAATTACTGGAGGAACATAATGCTACCTAAATTATATATATTTTATGCTTCTACATCTTAACCAAACAGGTCCATAGAACATAATAAAATATTCTATAATAGCTAGTTACTATTATAATTCTTTTAAAACCTAGTTGTTATAATTTTACTTTTAGAATTTTAACAAGTTTTAGAAACTTTCCAGAGACCACATGGTAAACTTTGTTACACAGGTTTTCAAGTCAATTTAGAGGCATTATTTTCTCAGTAACATAAAAAAACCTTATCAATTATTTTCTGCATAATCTAAAATTTTATAAATATTAATCCTCTGCAGAAAATTATGAAAGATACGTGAAAATTCTATTTTTAATGGCAGTTAAAATATAAAACTGGACAACACTAATAAAGTAACACTAATATGAAGATGAAAGGGAGGATCATAAACTTATGAAACAATAACTATAATCACTTTACTATGATCTATACATTACTTAACTCATTTGCTTCCATCAGCTTACTATATTTTAAATAACTGAACTGCTGCTATGTAACATTTAATAAGATAAAGTTAATATTTTAACTTGACAGATTAAAAAAAATAGTTTGGGTTTTCAACAATCAGTAGAGAAAAGATAAAAAGAGAGGAAATATCTAATGTTGTTGTTGTTATGTGCCGTCTAATAAGCATGTTAATTACATTACAGCACTCAAAAAGTAAACTCTAATTGCATCTCTATTACAAATTGCATGAAGTATATGGCACACGTAATGTAAGGACCAAAAGTTTCAACAACAGGATATACAAGGAGTTATGTTTTATATATTAAAGTGCATTTTATACTCCTCTTGTAGTATGTTAACTGCATATAGAGTGGTCAGCTGCTTTAATGTTACTATCTATGAGATTGAAAAGTGGAGAAATAAGAACTTGCTAATTATAGCAGGCCTCAGAAAATGTGTGATACACTGAAACAGACCTGCTATCTAATCTGCTCTCTAATCCCTAAATGAGATGGGCTGACACAGAGGCTCCAACAACGGGCTCAAGCACGGTAATCACTGGAGGTGGCGGTAATCACTGGAGGTGGCGCAGGACAGGGCAGTGTTTCATTCTGCTGTACACAGGGTCACTAAGATCACCAAACAGTAACAACAGCTTATCCTGCACTGCACTTTTGGGTCAAGAGACTAGGCCATGATTTTGTAAACTTTCTTTAATATAAATGTCATTTCACAGAGGGAAAAAAAAATAGAGGTAGTGATCTGCACAATATTTATGTAAACATCTGTTTGTTTCAGTTTTAACAAAGAAATTTGTATCAACCTACAATGGTGATTATAAGTACCAACCTTAAAATGCAAAAGAAAGCCATATACAAGGCCCCATTAGCAGTCAGAAATGAAGCAGATTGTAGGATCTCAGGAAGCAGTTTGTGTAAATAATAGTCTAATTTTCGTTTCCGGAGAATTGCTGCAATCTGGAAAGAGAAAGGCTATTTTGTTTAATCCAACCAACTTTTCCCATATAAATTAGCTCCTACATGAAAGCTACTGAATGATACAATGTATTTAAATATTAATATAAATACTCTGGTATTTGACTAGCTCGTCTATAAAAATGCATTTTTCAGAACAGAAATGAAGACATTTTAATTCCCTGATAGTGTAATGGGTAAAATATACACCAAGAAATCACCACATGGATAATGAGATAAAATGTTTGTGATGATTTAAAAACAGTTTTAAACTGAAAATGTGAAAAATATACTTAAATAGAAAAAATAAATTGCAATTCAAATAAAAATCAGATGCTGTTTAAAAAACTACACTACAGATTTTATAATCAGCCTAAATACTAGAGAATATTGGTAAGAGAAACCAGAGAAATTTATTCAGTTATTCAAACATGCCTACAGTATGACAAAAACCATGCTGAGAATGAAAAGAGTGAATTAAAGTTAATGATTTCTGATCTCCTGGAGCTCATGAAAAAAAGATCTGAAAAACAAATTTTTGAAAATATTTGGGTTTCTTATGAACTGAATTTAAAGAATGGTTTCTAGATTAAAATTTTTTAAATCGCTGCTATAATTTAACAATTATATTTAGAAATCAAGATATGAAATCTAAGCATTTATTGAGCACGCTAGTAATATAATAGGAATTACAAAAGAGCATAAATCATTGATAGATTCAAGATATAGGTGCAGATATTGAAGAAAGATTAAGAGTTAGTAAGGTGATACAAAGTGCCACAGAAGTTTGGCAAAGAGTGGGTGGGCAGAAGGTCCATGGAGAAGGGCTATGAGGCAAATTTGGAAGAAGAATAACATTCTTACAAATCACGGAAAAACAATACTTTTCCATCATGAAGACACAGTACATGGAAAGAACAAAATTTAAGAGAAACAAAATTAGGGACTAAGTAAGGGATGAGAAAGCGCAAGACTAACATGACAGAAGGAAAACTACAGAACACTCTCCACTCATTCCCCACCATTTAGAGATAATGTTTTCCCTAAAGCTGGTGATAATAAATCTAAACCTCCTCTCACTTATCTTCCTCTACCTCCTTAAATGCTCTGAAACTGACCATCACTTATTTCAATTCAATTAAACAAATTGTTATTAAGCATTATGCCAAATACAAGCAAGAAAACTGATGCATAAGACCTGATACATGCCTTCAAGGAACATAAAATTTTTATTAAAAAGTAGATACATACATAACAAACCAAAATGTCAGTGTGGCAAATGCAAAGAAATACTGATGGCACAGTGGTTAAACACTCAGCTGCTAACCAAAAGGTCTGTGGCTTGAACCCACTCACTCAGCAGAAGAAAGATGAGGCAATCTGCTTCTGCAAAGATTTATACCCCTGGAAACCCTATGGGGGAATTCCATTCTGTTCTACAGAATCACTATGCATCAGAATAACTCAACAGCAATGGGTTGTTGTTGTTGTTGTTGTTATGTGCCGTCGAGTCGGCCCCGACTCATAGCGACCCCTCCTTGGGTTTCCTAGGCAGTATCACTACGGAAGTAGATTGCCCCATCTTCCTTCCAAGGAGTGGCTGGTGGGTTTGAACCGCCAGCCTTCTGGTTAGCAGTCAAGTGCCTGAGCCACTATGCTACCAGAGCTCCTACACAGCAATGGGTAGTGAATGCTATATAGATGATAGGAAGAAGAAAGTAGTATAGAAATACATATAAGGGAATGATTAAAAGAAGATAGGTGATACTGTCAGGAAGACTTCCCTGAACCTTCTAAGATGGATCTCCACAAATAGGTAGAATTTTGACAGGTGCCGATGCTTCTTTGCTTTCAGTGTCAGTACACTGGGCTTTTTTTTTCCCCCAGTGTATCTCTAAATGCTACTCTTTGTTAGTATTTTTCCTCAGATCTCTATTCATTCTACATTATGTTCTCTCCCACAGTATCAACTATCATCATCTCAATGTAGGAATTTCTAATACATCCCTAACCCTTCCCCCAAATTCTGCTTCCATACTTCAAGTATCCATTGGGTATGTCAACATTTATGTCTCGCAGACACCAAATCAATCAACATATCCAACACAGAACTTCTATTTTCCAATACGCTTTTACTTCTGGGTTCTCTATCTCAAGTAACAGCATCACTAAAAAAAATAAACAAGTCACCTGCAAGCCAATTCTAACTCAGGGAGATCCCATGTGTTTCCATGAGGTTTTCAATGACAGGGATCTTTCAGAAGTTCATCGCCAAATCTTTCTTCCAAGGCTCCTCTCGATGGATTCAAATCACCAACATTTCAGTTAGCAGCTGTACACTTAACTCTTATTCACTTTGATTTCCCGTCTGTTTCCCCAAGTGATTAGTGTCACATATTTGTCACAGAGATAGTTGACCAATATTGAGATTACAGTCAATGCCCATGTAATAAAGCCAACTGGACCTCAAAGAGGCTCACCCTATGAGTTAACCCTATTAGAAGCAAACTCTTAAGAATCTAAAAGTCCTTGTTAGCACCAAAGATTGATCATTAAACTCTTCTAGAAGACTACATTGCTAGAAGGTCCAACAAATCTGGTTTTCTTTGGGAAATAAAATAGTTCACAATAATGAAAAGTTGATTTTGTGATTTATTTATTTAATCTTTCTTAAAGTAATCATTACCAAATAATGATTTTTGTATAGCAGGGTGTATCAATCTTTGCACTATTGACTTTCTGGGCCAGATAATTCATTGTTGTGGGGAGCTGTGCATTGTAGGTTGTTTATCCAGCACCCCTGGTCTCTACTCACTAAATGCCAGTAGCATTCCTCAAGCTGAGAAAACCAAAAATATCTTCAGACAATACCAAATGCCACCTAAGAGAGAAAATCACCCCTAGTTGAGCATAACTGCTTTAAAGAAAACAGTAGCAAATTTATAACTTGAATATTTTCATGTAACCTTCATAATAATCTATGAGATGAGCAAGGTTATAATCCTCCCTTTAGAGATAAGAAAACATGGACCCAGAGAGATAAAGTTGCCCAAGGTCACACGGGTAATAACACCTAGGCAAATGGCTCCAGAGGCCACTCTCTTAACCACTACCTGACATATTTTAAATCAGGAAAAATGTAATAAATTAAAACTTGCAGCTCATTAGCCCCAATAGCAGTTAGGGTTACCCATCTTCAAAGAAAAAACATAAAAATACAGGGAAAATACAAAGATATATAAATAACCTAACTGAATATTCAGGAATTTGATATACCAAGTAGTCCTTGACTTAGGAGAAATTCAAGTTATGATGAACCATACTTAGGACCATCTTTTTTTTTTTTGTACTCCTTATCATTAGTAATATCTATGACATGCAGTGTTGTTGGTGTTGTTATGTGCCATCAAGTCCGACCCGACTCATAGCAAGCCCTCCTTGGGTTTCTGAGGCAGTATCACTACGGAAGTAGATTGCCCCATCTTCCTTCCGAGGAGTGGCTGGTGGGTTTGAACCACCAGTCTTCTGGTTAGCAGTCAAGTGCCTTAGGCACTACACTACCAGAGCAGTGTAGCAGTGTGTAATATGTTGGATGTTATCATTTTCAGATGTTCACTCCCAGATGCTCAATTTTGATTTACTATTGAAAACACTTGTTGTTGTTGTTGTTATATGCCGTCGAGTCGGACCCGACTCATAGTAGCATAGTGGCTAAAACACTTGACTGCTAACCAGAAGGCTGGCGGTTCAAACTCCCCAGCCGCTCCTCGGAAGGAAGGTTGGGCAATCCTACTTCCGTAGTGATACTGCCTCAGAAACCCAAGGAGGGGTCGCTATGAGTCGGGGCCAACTCGACGGCACATAACAACAACATTGAAAACACGGCCATGTAGATTTAGTTTTCATCCTACTTCCGTAGTGATACTGCCTCGGAAACCCAAGGAGGGGTCGCTATGAGTCGGGGCCGACTTGACGGCACATAACAACAACAACAACAACAAAGTATATATAAGGAGCTTCAGTTGCTTGAAAACATGTACCCAAATGCTGATTGCTTTGCTAAAGTCAATAGGCAGATTCAGGAAGCACTAAGCTGTTCCCTGAAATACATGAAGGAAAAAAAAAAAGAACCATACAGACAACTCTCACTAATTTTCTAATTAGAAACACAATCCTCTTTCCCAGACATAACCCAGATGATACAGAACCTTCCACAGGTAGAGTTATTACTACAACTGACAAAATGCCAACATCGTCCAATTCTTCTTTATTGTCGGGGTAAATTTTCACGATTTGTATACACTTTTCTGTATGTATTAAAATATATCTATGAGTTTATATGTAATGTTCCCAACCCCCAAAAGCCAAATGAAGATCAGATTTATAAAGATACTAATAATAAAAGGCAATACTGAAAAAAAAGGGGGGGATATTCAACTTACGTCAGAACCAACTTACAACTGATTCACAGGGAAGGAACCCTGTCCTAAGTTATATACAAACATTAGTGATCTAATCTGGGTATATAAGACACTGTGATGACTCCAGGTGTCTAGAAATTCCATTCCGAGTCTAGAAGAACTAGAGAAAGAAGACTAAACCACAATATTCAAACACTAAATCAGCAAATGAAAAAAATTACTGACAATACAGAGGGCACTGGTTCAGTGGAAGAATTCTTACTTCCATGAAGGAGACTCAGGCTCAATGTACCTCATGCATAACCACCAGCCATCTGTCAGTGATGGTCGGTATGTTTCAGAATTTCCAGACTAAGATAGACTAGGAAGAAAGCCCTGTGGTCTACTTCCAAAAATCAGCAAGTGAAAATCCTATGAATCACAATAGTTCTATTTGCAACCAATGATAGCAATGGCACAGAACTGGGGGTATTTTGTCAGTTGTGTATGAAGTCACCATGTGTCAGGGGCTCACTTGACAGCAGCTAACAACAAATCCCAATAGAAGACAGTGGAACCAACCAGTTGTGTACTTAACTTTATTTACTAAGTTTCCCCCTCCCCATATCTCAGTGCTTTTTAAATAAAACCAAAAAAAACCAAACTCATCGCCATCGAGTCAGATCCAACTTTTGAGTTTTTAAATAAAAGATATGACAAATATAAAGTACTAAGCAAAATACTGAGCACATAGTAGGCACTTTCAAAGTATCTTCCTTCATTCGTCACAAAACTCCCTGTTCCAATCCTCCTTTTTCGTATGTGTTGTAAAACTCTTAATGTTTATAAAAGCTCTGTGTGTCTCTGGTAATTAGGATGCTTGGAAAAGAAATGGCAATTAAGAGGATTCAGCCTCTGGTCTTCCCCCACCCTTCTCTTGTAATGGATCAGTACATCAGACCTATTCAGTATAACCTATTACATGGTCAAGAAAGCTAAAGCATTATTCAGAGAGGTTAGGTCCTCATGAGAATCAAAACCAAACCATATTTTTGTAGCACTCATAAACAAAATAAAAAAACTGAACCTCAATGAACAGAATTAAAGTGGGATATTCATCTACACTCAAGATATTTTTTTTATTATTTTAAAAGCTTGTTTTACATTCAGTATTACATGTACATTTAGTTTCACTCCCCATTGACCATGTCCAACCCTAACTCAGTCTCCTCCCCTCCCTACTCTGTAACCCTCCCCCTGTGCCCCTCATATTTATGCATTCCTGTTTGTCCTGCATTTCTTCAACCTGAAAATTGGTCCTCTGGTGCCCCGTGGTCCATTGCCGTAAGGGATGTATTACCATAGAGTATGTGTGTGTGTCATCCTGGGTTGCATAGCAAGATATTTTATTTGATATTCTGTTTTTAATGAATTTCAAAACTCTTCCAAAAAAATAAAACTTTGCTTTTTAAAAATATTTAGAATAAAGAAGGTAGAACTACTTTTGTTGCTGTGATATTACATGTGAATTGTTTCCAACATTTTTATTTTTAAGGTTAAAATTATGGGCTACAAAAGCCAAATTTAAATATCTAAAACAATAAGAAACCAAATATCACAGGCCAATATTTACATATCTTCTTTTAATTTTCAAAGCTTTTTCAAATGCGTTATCTCCTATGATTCCCACAAGAAGTCAAGAAGTAGTTAAGGCAGGATTGTTGTGGTTGTTGTTATGTGCCATCCAGTCAGACCTGACTCATAGCGACCCCTCCTTGGGTTTCTGAGGCAGTATCACTATGGAAGTAGATTGCCCCATCTTCCTTCCGAGGAGTGGCTGGTGGGTTTGAACCACCAGCCTTCGGGTTAGCAGTCAAGTGCCTTAGGCACTACGCTACCAGAGCTCCCAAGGCAGGATTAGCACCTATTTATAAATGAGGAAACTGAGGGTTACCTTATAAACTGCAGAATAAAACAAGAACACAGATCTTATAACATAAACCCAATGCACTACACCATGATGTTTCATCAGATATAGACAACCAGCTTATTAAAAACAAACAAACAAACGAAAAGTAGGACAACTTTGCTAACAATATACATGGAAAGATACATATATATCTTCAAATGTTTTCCTTAGCTACATACTGTAAAGACTCCCTATAATGAAAATCATACCATCAAGCTTTAGTAATGACCATGAAATCTTATGTACCTGACCTATAACATCCTTACTCTCAATAAAGGGACCACTTCTCAAATTTGTATGGAAGTTGAGATAGGTTTTGAAGATAAACCTGAAAATGTACTTAAAATATAAAACTGAGACAAAATATGACCAAGAACAAGCCTCAGATTGAGTCTTAAGTATATTACATCCATATTCCAAACTGAGTTACCATCAGTATTTTGGGGATGTGGGGCAGTCTGGAAAACACACACCTATCACTTCAACTTATACTGATGTAACTCACCATACAATCCTACAACCCTAAATTAAAACGTTTTCATACTCTGCCATCTTCTGCATACTTATGTTTACTTGTGCTCTAATATTAAATACCTTAGTGAAAAAAAATCTAATAATATGTCTTATGTTGTTTGTTGTTATGTGCCGTCGAGTGGGACCCGACTCATAGCGACCCCTCCTTGAGTTTCTGAGGCAGTATCACTACGGAAGTAGATTGTCCCATCTTCCTTCCGAGGAGGGGCTGGTGGGTTTGAACCGCCAGC
>NW_006921741.1:7069807-7070835 GCF_000298275.1 Orycteropus afer afer | reverse complement strand
AATCAGGCAAATTAAGAATTCTTCAAACCAGGGCAACCTGAACAAGAGAAGAAATCACAAATATGAGAGGACTACCCACACACACACGTGCACGCACGCACACACACACACACACACACTGCCTCACCACTGTTGATAAATAAAATTTCATTAACCAAAGACAAAACTATTCTCAAAAATTTTAAACTGTTCTTCAACTCACACATTTGCCAAAACCCACCCATACCTGAAATCTAATAATCAGCCCACCAACTAACTGACAGATACAAAACCCCTTACTAGTTTTTGACAGAAGCAAAACCAACCCAAACCAGAAAAGAGAGATACCACCATGGGAAAATAGATAAAAGAACACAGAAAAAGAAAGCTAAGAATTTAGATGACTAACTTCTGACTTGACAACTTGGTCTAAAAGCAATATGGATTTACCTTTAAACAGGTGAAGACAAATAGAGGTTGCTCAAAAAACGTTTTATTTAACATTTGTACCTGAAAATTTGACTACCATAATTTAAAATACAGATTTTTATTAGAAGAGGAGTTTCAATCTCAGAGAAATCTGTTAATCAGTGCGTACTGAAATAACGTTTTCTTACTGATTTGGCTTCAAGTTGAGATAAATGACAAATTCAAAGGGAAAGAAATTAAATTCTTTGCCAAGGTCCTAGAGTTAAGAAATTGTCAAATAATCTCTCTTTCTGTAATGTAACTGCTCTTTATTTCTCTCCATTTCCTCACACTAAAATTTATTTTTTGTATCATAAAAGTTAAGACTAACACAGGGGACATCAAGCTCAATTGGCATAACATACTACACAAAACATTGTTCCACCTCCTACTTTGGTGAGTAGCGACTGTGATCTTAAAAGCTAGCAAGCTGCAATCTAGATGCAACGATGGGTCTCTCCTCGTCAAGAGCAAAGAAGAAAGAAAACAAAAATTAATGGAAACAATCAGTCCTCGCAACTGGTACACCATCCGATCTGCAACCTATACAACTATGAGACCAGAAGAACTAGATGGTGCCC
>NW_006921741.1:7027884-7052227 GCF_000298275.1 Orycteropus afer afer | reverse complement strand
TAACAAAAATGACAGCAACAAATTCATATTTGCCAATAATTACATATCTGGCAAGGGACTTATCTCTAAGATTTATAGCAGAAGAGTGGATGACTAAACTGTGGTACATACACATAATGGAATGCTATGCAGTACTAAAGAATAATGTAGAGTCTGCAAAACACCACATAATATGGATGAACTTGGAGGACATTATGGTGAGTGAAATAAGTCAATCACAGAAGGACAAATATAGTATTAGTTCGTTGTTGTGGAGGGTCAAGGAAAGATTTATATATGGAGGGAAACTGTCTTTGCTGGTTGCAAGGGGTAGGAGGGGTGGGGAGGGGAGGGAACACTGCAAAAAATAAAATGCATTGGCCCATGTCACTTTAGTTTTGTGTATATAAATTTTGTTTCACTGTATATAAATTATATTTCAATAAAATGCATTGGAAAAAAAAAAACCTCAATCCGTATCACTGAATTGATTTCTTCAGTCAGTGGTTTTCAAGTCTTTGGCAACTAACAGGAGACTGTCCATAATTTTTTTTTTTTTTAATTTCTAGGAATTCCATCTTTTGCATAAATGGTTATTCAGAGCCTACGTGATGAACTGACCCTGCAAAATGCAACCGACTTGTTAAATAACATGGTAAGACTGAGTAAACATTTTCATTCCTTGAAAAATGGCATAAACATCTAAAAGTCAATTAAAAGGCAGGTTTGTTCAACTATTCCTTCCCCAAAACACAAAAGGTTCTACTTTGGAGTCAGCTGAAAGGTAAAAGCCAATTCTCCAATCTGGAGGTCCTACAGAAAACCACCTAGTTTTCCATCTTAGGGAAGAGACCTAACAGCCTGAACAGCATAGAATCTAGTCCCCTAAATGGGCATTTGTGTAATTCTAAATTTACTGCAAAGTACTGAGGGCACTATGGATTTTAATGTTTGTGGTATTTGACAGTTTTAACAGGTTAACAATTGTTTTTTATGTATGTGGAAGAGGGTACCGCTTACTGAGAATGTATGGCAATAGTTAATATCCACGAAATAAAATATAACTTCCTGAAATACATTTTTGGTACATGCATAAATTGTTAGCACATATTTTAACATATATAGGATTCTTTATTTAAAAAAAAAACTATAAGAAGTAAACTGATGAATGAGGACTGATTTTTTTTTGTTACAAATTTTATAGACACAAACATTCACTATTAGAAGGAACAGCACAGCTACCTTTCTAAATGGCTTAAGCAGAAGAAAGTGAACATATAGGTATAAAGATGAAAGAAGCTTGAGAAAAGATCTATAGAACAAGCACTTAAATATGATATGAACAAACGGAATCACTTTAGTACAACACATTATGTTAATATTTCAAACAGAAAGATATAAGATCCATTTTATAGGCTTCAAAAAACACTCTTGCTTAAAACTTTACCCCAGAACCAGCTTCCTTTCCAAACTTCTCCATTTCTATCAATGATGGCAACTGCATCAGACTTAAAATCCTAGAAGCATAAACAAGCCCTCACACTGCCCCCAGTATCCTCAGTCCCTAAGTCCTGCTCATTCTTCTTATAAACCAGAAGGCTGACAGTTCAAACCCACCAGCCACTCCTCAGAAAGAAGATGGGGCAATCTACTTCCAAAGTGATACTGCCTTGGAAATCCCAAGAGGGGTCACTGTGAGTCAGGTCCGACTCGATGGCACATAACAATAACAACAACATAAAAGCCTCACTTCTAGAATTGCCCTTCCATTCTCTCTGGCATTATCTTACACCTGCCAAATAGCTCCTCATTCCATATTATTCATTTCATTCACTCATTCATATAATTATTCATTCAGATACTTCTAAGCACTTACTGAAGTAATGAATATAAACTAATTCTGAATATAAACTACTCTAATAGGAAATAGGGGAGCTCTGGTAGCATAGTGCCTAAGGCACCTGATTGCTAACTAGAAGGCTGACAGTTCAAACCCACCAGCCACTCCTCAAAAGGAAGACGGGGCAATCTACTTCTGTAGTGATACTGCCTCGGCAATCCAAGGAGGGGCTGCTATGAGTTGAGTCCAACTCGACAGCACTTAACAA
This sequence comes from Orycteropus afer afer, assembly GCF_000298275.1. NCBI lineage: Eukaryota > Metazoa > Chordata > Mammalia > Tubulidentata > Orycteropodidae > Orycteropus > Orycteropus afer. The sequence goes on along the minus strand of NW_006921741.1, from coordinate 7,050,140 downwards.
CAACAACAGGAAATAGAGACACTGATCATAGCAAAATATTTCAATTTTAACACTTTACTTATTAAAGCCCTAAGGCATTTGACTGCTAACCAAAAGGCTGACAGTGCAAACCCACCAGCCATTCCTTGGAAAGAAGGGTGGGCAATATACTTTTGTAGTGATACCACCTTAGAAACCCAAGGATGGGTCACTATGATTCAGATCCAACTCAATGGCAGTGAGTTTTATAGGGTCGCTAAGGAGCTCTGGTGGCAGAGTAGTTAAGGCATTTGCCTGATCACCAGGTCAGTGACTCAAACCTACCAGCAACTCCATGGGAGGAAGAAGAAGCAATCTACTTCCATACAGATGTATGCCTCGGAAACCCAATGGGGGCTGTTATAAGTTGGAATCAACTCATGGCAGTGGGTACAGGGACCTAGGAAGAAGCTCTGATGGCATTAGTGGTTACAGAATTCAGCTGCTAACCAAAAGGTCAGCAGTTTGAAACCACTAGCTATTCCACAGGAGAAAGATGAGACCATCTATACAAAGATTTACAGCTTTGGAAATCCAATAAGGTAGTTCTACTCCACCCTAAAGGGTTGTTATGAGTCAGAATAACTGACTCAACAGCAGCGGTAATAGGACATTCATGAGTCAGAAATGATTCAATGGCAGTGGATTGGTTTGGTTTATGTGACAACAGCTACTCCTTCACACTATTATCCCACTAAATCCTCACAGCAGCCCTAACATGTGGGTATAATTTTTTCCTGCAAAGCAAGAAGGAGAAGGAAGCTTCCCAAGAGCACACTGCTAGTAAGTTACAGAGCCAGGGTTCCACAGCTCTGTCTTGTCTACCACTCAGTGAATCTACTACATTAACTCCTAAACAGTGCTTCCAATCCAGTCAGTCCAGTACTACCAGGTTCATCATCTTAAAACACCATTTTGTAATTGTAATCCTTTTTCTTAAAAAAAAAAAAAAAAACCCTCAATGGCTCCTTTAACCTGGCCTAAGTCTTTGAGTCAAAAAGACCTAGAACCAAATCCTGCCTCTTTCTCTTACTAGATTTGAACCTTCTAAAACTCTTTAATCTCTAATCTTCAGTTTTCTTACCTATGAAAGTCGGCCTGAAGGCACATAACAACAACAACAACATGAAATGACAATGATAGATAGAGTTGTATAAGGGTGCAATAAAACAGACTATGCAAAGCACTAAGCACATTAGTAGGAGATTTGGTGGCATAGTGCCTAAGGCACTTGACTGCTAACCAGAAGGCTGGTGGTTCAAACCCACCAGCCAGTCCTTGGAAGGAAGGTTGGGCAATCTACTTGCGTAGAGATACCACCTTGGAAACCCAAGGAGGGGTCACTATGAGTTGGGATGACTCAAGGGCACATAACAACAACAACAACAAGCACATCAGTAAAGGAGCTCTGGTGGTGCAGTGCCTAAGGAACTAACTAACCAGAAGTTTGGCTGTTAACCAGAAGATTGGTGGTTCAAACCCACCAGCCACTCTGAAAAAGGAAGACAGGGCAATCTACTTCCGTAAAGATTTACCACCTCGGAAACCCAACAGGGATTGCTATGAGTTGGAATCACTCAATGGCAGTCTGGTCTAGTCTGGAAGCACATTAGCAGAAGCTCTGGTACTGTACTAATTAAAGCAGTTCTACTCTATCCTATAAAGTTGCTATGAGTTAGAATTGACTCAACAGCAGTGGGTTAGAGGGTTGGTTGTTTAAACGTATTAGTGCTCAATGTGTATAAATTTTTATCATTCATAATTACCTTCTGTTTGAGGCAACCAACGTACATACTGTTTCTCTCACAGAACCATTTACCTTTCTACCATTGTTCACACCATTCCCCTTCTAACTCATAGCAACGTTATAGAACAGCAGAACTGCCTCATGGGGTTTTCAAGGCTATAAACCTTTATAGAAGCAGGCTGCTACCACTTTCTCCCATGGAGCCCTGGTAGAGTCAAACCACCAACCTTTCAGTTCGCAAGTGAGTGCTTTAACCAATGCACCACCAGAGAAGCTCCTTTTATTAATAATACCCAAAAACCAAACCATTACCATTGAGTTGATTTCAACTCATAACAACCCCCACTGTGTTTCCAAGGCTATAAATCTTTATAGAAGTAGACTGCCTCATCTTCCTCCAGTGAAGCCACTGGTGGTTTTGAACCACCAGCCTTCTGGTAGCAGCCAAATGCCCTACCACCAGAGTGCCTTTCTATTAAGAATAGGTACTCCATAAATATCTACTACCGGAATCAATGTCTGTCTGTTCCTATATTCAAGGCCCAAATCAAATGCCAATTCCTCCAAGAAGCCTGCCCAAGATAAGCTGGACTTCATCAAAATTAAAAACTTTTGTACATCAAAGGCATTATTAAGAAAGTGAAAGACAGAATGGGAGAAAATATTTGGGAAACATATATCTGATAAGGGTTTGTTACCCAGAAAATATAAAGAACTCCCACAACTCAATAAAAAAGACAAACAATCCAATTTAACAATGGGCAAAAGACTTGAATAGATACTTATTCAGAAAAAGATATACAGATGGCCAATTAATCATACAAAAAAAACTGCTCAACATCATGAGTTGTTGTTGCTGTTAGCTGCTGTCAATTGGGCCCCCAACTCACGGCGACCTGGTAAAACCAAACCAAACTCACTGCCATCAAATCGGATCCAACTCATAAGGACCCCTCCTTGGGTTTCCGAGGGGATATCCTATGGAAGCAGACTGTCCAACCTTCCTTCTGAGGAATGGCTGGTAAGTTTGAACTGCCAGCCTTCTAGTTAGCAGTCAGATGCCTTAGGGACTAGGCCACCAGAGGCAACCTGATACGCAACAAAAATCAATGCTGCCCAGTCCTGGGCCTTCCCTCATGATTGTTAGGGAGAGGCAAATCAAAACCACAATGAGATACCACTTCACTCCCATGGGAATGGCTATTACCCACCCCTACCTCCACCACCCCCCCAAAAAAAACAGAAAGTAACAAGTGTTAAGGAGGATGTGGAGAAACCAGAACCCTCATGCACTGCTGGTGGGAATGTGAAATGATATAGCCACTGTGGAGAACAGTTTAGTGGTTCCTCAAAAAGTTAAATATAGAATTACTATATTGTTGCTGGGAGCTCTGGTAACATAGTGGCTAAGGCACTTGCCTGCTAACCAGACGGCTGGCGGTTCAAACCCACCAGCCACTCCTCGGAAGGAAGGTTGGGCAATCCTACTTCCGTAGTGATACTGCCTCGGAAACCCAAGGAGGGGTCGCTATGAGTCGAGGCCGACTCAATGGCAAATAACAACAACGTATTGTTGCTGGTTGCCATCGAGGGGATTCTGACTCATGCAGAATCTCAGGCTCTACCCAGTCCTACTAGATTAGAATCCCCATTTCATTAGGATCCCCACATGATTTCTAACATACATCAAAGCACTGGTCCATATGATAAAAATGAACCTGGCTTCTGTAATCTCAGAGTCAAAATCTTCTACTGTGTTATCTACATAATAAATAATCAGACTTTTCAAGTAGTACTAGATATGGCCATGACGCACTTTCAGTGCATAATCCTCTGAGCATAGGAACAATCTTTTTGTAGAGTTGAATATATCAGAAGCATAAAATGTTTATAGATGTTCTGTTTTAAAAAAATAAAACTGGGCCATAGACTGGCTAAATTTGTGTCAAAAAGCAGATAAACATCGATCTTTGCCATAGAAAATTAGGCCAGCTGTTTCTAGCTCCTCACTTAACTTTATGATCAGTCTCTACTAACAGCATCAACTTTACCTGGGAGCTTGTCAGAAATGCAGAATCTCAGGCTCTACCCAGTTCTACTGAATTAGAATCCCCATTTTATTATGATCCCCACATGATTTCTAACGTACATCAAAGCACTAGTCCATATGATAAAAATGAACCTGGCTTCTGTAATCTGAGTCACCATCTTCTACTGTGTTATCTACGTAATAAATAATCAGACTTTTCAAGTAGTACTAGATATGGCTATGATGCACTTTCAGGCATATTAAGCTGTAAATACAACTTATTACTTTAATAAGAAAAATTAATTGATCATCCATTGACTACTGAATAACACTCTTAAGAAATACACAAAAAATATGACCTCTGTGTTCTTAGGACACAGATCATATAAGGAAAAAAAAAAAGAGAGAGAAATGAATTTCAGTAGCCAAAGTACTAAATGTTTAATACCAAGGACTGGGTAAATGAAAAGAAGATAACATTTAAGAATAAACTTCTTTAATAGTTTCAGTATTATAGTTCCAAATACTATTAAAAACTCCAAATTTAGATTATCCATATGAAATTATCTGTAATAAAAGAACCTACAGTCAGACTTCCTAATCACCTTCATTGACTCGAAAACTGGAACTACCCTTTAAATCACCAGCAAAACTTCAAACAGGAGTTTATTTTGTAAACGTGCAAAAACACTTGCAAAACCCTCAAATCCTAACACTGTCATCCAAAACTGCGACCAGATCTGAGACTAGAGACTTACTGTCAAATTTGCCCCTTTTTTAAAAAAAGGAAAAAAAAGGAGGAATTAGATGAGGAAAGGTTGCAAGCCATTCTCATCACCTCGCTGATCTACAAACACCTCTCCACCACAAAGCAGGGGTGAGGAGAAATAATACAAGTCCCTGTATTTATATTTTTAAATGCCCTGAACTTAATCCTAAAGTTGGAAGCCCATCCTCTTCTCAGCAACCGGCATTCGGATGACAAGTCAAACCTCTAATTCCCCTCCCCTTTACCTCGCATAGGATTTGTAATCCTGTCCCCAAAACACTCAGATCCTTCCAAGTGCGAAACCGACATAGCGCGCGTCCCCCAGGGCCCCTCGGGAATTCCAACATCGCCTAGCCAACCCTCCAAACAAAACTCGCCCTGGGTTCTCACCAAGTACAGGGGGGCATAGATCTTCAGGGACTCCTCCAGGGCTCCCCCGGTGATCTGCAGGAAGGAAACTCTGCAAGAAGGGTGCCAAGTGTGGCCGATCTCGTAGCAGTTATGAGGAATGGATTTGCTGAAAGCCGCCATGACGAGGAGCCGCGGTGGGGTTCGGAGGGGAAGAGCTGGGAGTACGAAGGGATGAGGGGAACTGGGGAGCGAGCGCCCAGCAGCCGCGCGCTCTCCCCGCCCCCCGCGGGAGGTGAGGAATGGAAGGAAAAGGTCACGCGAGAAGGGTTACTCGGGGCCAAAGTCCTCGGATGTTGAACGCTCAGCGTATCGCCGCTCAAGGGGGCGGGACGCGCACCAGGGAGGCGGGAAAAGGCGGAGCGTGCGCGCTCTCTCAAGTGGGTCTCTGCCGGGGGCGGGCTCCCGCGGGCTCAGAGCGCGCCCACGCTTTAGAACACTACGTGGCTGGGGAAGCTGAGTGCTTTTAAGAATCTTCGCCCCTAGACCTTCCTTCACCGCCTGGGAGCTCAGGATGCGCCTGCCTACCCACTCTCACGCCGTGTGGGGCACTGAAGCGCGAGTGCTTTAGAGGGTGCTCAATGATAGATGACTTAGACCAGATTATACGCCAATCTTAAGAAGCCCTAGTGGCTCAGTAGTTAAAGCGCTTGGATGCTAGCCGGCTAACCAGCCTCCTGACAGGTGAGCACTGGCTGCTCTGGGAGAAAAATGTGGCTGTCTGCTTCCATAAAGATTTACAGCCTTGGAAACCCTGTGTTGTTGTTGTTATGTGCGGTGGAGTCAGACCCGATTCACAGCGACCCCTCCTTGGGTTTCCGAGGCAGTATCAGTAGATTCCCCAACCTTCCTTCCGAGGAGTGGCTGGCTGGTGGGTTTGAACCGCTAACCTCCTATAGGACAGTTCTACTTTGCCCTATTATAGGGTCTCCATGAGTCTGAATCGACTCCTTGGCAATGAGTTTGCTTTTTTTGATTTGGTACTCCAGCCTCTAACCTCTCAAAGCCGGCCAAGTAGGGCTGATGGTGGAAGAAAGGGATTAAATATCTTTGTTGGGAGCTAGTGGACGAAAAGGGTTGCCAGAGGACAGCCTGGGACAAACGTCCTCCCCACAACTGCCGCCAAGCAATAACTAAGGCTGCCTGCTGGTTAAAATTGAACTGGTCCCAGTTGCTGGGCTTTCTGGGATCTGTGGTGCCTGGGAAGGCTTATAAAATCTCATCCATGCTCATACACTTTCTGTGTAGGAAAAGGGCAGTAGGTCATTGTTGTTGTTATTATTTAACGTCGAGTGGGGCCCGACTCATAGCGACCCCTCCTTGGGTTTCCCAGGCAGTATCACTACGGAAGTAGGATTGCCCAACCTTCCTTCTGAGGAGTGGCTGATGGGTTTGAACCGCCAGCCTTCTGGTTAGCAGTCAAGTGCCTTAGCCTTTCCAAACCCTGAGCCACTTAGCAATGTTGTCAACTTAGACCAGTGCTCATCACCCAAATAGTGGAGACACCATTAGTGTGCCACTAGAACTCAAACCTGGCTAGAGAACCTGATACAAATCTTACCTGGAATCCCACCCCAACAATTGGCATGAACTGGAAGCCATTAAAAATCCTCAGGGGGTGGTGATAATATGCTTTTATATTAAAAAAGAAAAAATTGCAAAGTGGAGCTTTACTCACACTTCAGTAGTTTACATTTGTAAATTTCTTCATATGGTATTAAAAAATACATTGGACTGTTTTTTAAGAGAACTGTTGATTATGCCACAATTGAGTTTAAATGTAATGTTACACATTGCATCTCCATGCACTGTTTATCCTCTTAGGCTGGCCAATGGCTTGACTGGATACTCTCTTGGGCTTTCATTGTTGCCTCTTCATTTAAAAAATAAAATGAAAAACACTGAAGAGTTCATCAACAAGTGAAGCAAAGGGTTTCTCCCCCAGAAGATGAACAGTGAATGGAACTTCCAGTAAGATGGAGGAATAGACAAACAAGCGACACAGACTCTCTTCAACAGAGAAAAGAAAAACCAATGGACAGAGATACAGAAGATAATCCTGGAGCCCTGAGCTTTGAAAGGAACTGTACACAAGTGGATTAGGCACCACTAGTGAAAAAATCTGAACAAAAACAGTGAGTACAGAGACAATCAGAGCTGTGGACTGTCAGCTACTCTGACAGGACCAACAGCCTGAATATTTCCAAGTGGTATTGGGACCTGAGAATTGACCTAAAGATCAGCCCTGGTCACCAAGGGCTGCAGAGACAATTGTGCCGGTAGCCTATGACTAGGAAGGGAAACAGCAAGGAGGGAGACAACCTGAACTGTTGACTTTTCGCTGTCTGGAGCGCACAGCCATTTTGTATACATGTGGCAGCCATTTTGAATCTTTACAAGGGGCAACCCTTTAGGATTTTAAACCCTTTAGGAATCTCATTTGGATTCCAGGGACCTAAGAATAGGCTCTGTTTGCCAAGGTTGGCAGGGGCATATGAGAGGCTGACAGCAGGAAAGGAGACAGGTGGTGAGTGTGTAAGTACTGTCAACTAGCGAATAGAGGAGAACAGTACCCTGCTTGCACAGATGACATAAAACAAAACAAAGGAAATGAAAATCATGGGCAAGTCACTCCAACATACAATCATCAATTAAATATAAACACAAAAATGTCACAATGCCTCAGAGACAACAGAGCATCACAATTCACACAAAGAAGCGAGATTAAGCAGGAGAAACAAGGGACCAGGATACAGACCCAAAACATACCCCTGAGGAAGAAGCATCATAGGTACTCCCTGATAAGGAATTCAGGAGAATTATATTTAGGTATCTTCAATGAATTGAGAGACAGATCAAGGAAAACACAGAGAAAACCCTAGAACAATTTAAAAAGACAATACAAGAACAAAATGACAAAATAAATGAAAAATTAGAAATGATACAAAATCTACACACACAAATCCAGAAGATTAATACTAAATTTTCAGAAATAGATAAGACATTGAATGAGCAAAGGAGCAGAATTGAATCAATGGAAGACAGAATTAGGGAAATTGAAGGCAAATACCTCAATACTTCTTTGGAAAGGGATCAATCAGAAAAAAGATCAAAACAAAATGAAGAAAACCTAAGGTTCATGTGGGTTACCATCAAAAGGAACAACCTACATGTCATTGGAATTCCAGAACAGGAAGAGACAAATAAAACTACAGAGAAAATTGTCAAAGATTTTTTAGAAGAGAATTTTTCTGGTATGATGAAAGATGAGAATATATCCATTCAGGAAGTCCAAGGAACCCCAAATAGGATAGATCCCAAAAGAAAATCACCTAGACATATCATCATCAAACTCATCAAAGACAAAGAAGAATCATGAGAACAGCACAGGAAAAATGAAAAGTTATCTACAAGGGGCAACCAATAACACTAAGTTTGGATTTCTAAATAGAAACCATGCAGGCAAGAAAACAAGGGAATGGTATATATAAAACCCTGAAAGAGAAAAATTTCCAACCAAGAATTATGTACTCAGCAAAATTGTCCCTCAAATATGATGGTGAAATTAGGACATTTCCAGATAAGCAGAAATTAAGGGAATTTGTTAAATCCAGACCAACCTTACAACAGATACTAAAGGGAGCCCTTTGGACCGAGAAGCAACAACAGCCAGCAACAACTGACAATTAACATACCTTATGACACAACCCAGAAACCAACCCAGCTATGGAAGTATACGAAGTAAATAAGCCTCCAAGATTATAAACAGGGAACCAGAGACATCAATTGACAAATGAGGACAACTACAAACCAAAAAGAGGGGAAAAAAACTGTGTTGTTACAGAACTTCTAGATGGTAGAGAAGTCAAGACAACTATAAGATAGAATGGACTGTTCTCCACTTGGGAAGAAAACTATAAATCACAGGGTAACCTCAAAGAAAAATGATAAACCTTCACATCAAAATAAAAAAGAGGACAAGCATAAATATTGAGCAAATACTAAAACAATAGCAACAAAGGAAGTGATAACACAATTCATAAACAAAACGAGCTCAGCATAGAAAATTATATGGAACAAAGAAATCGACATCACGAAAAAGCACATAACAAAAATGACAGTAACAACTTCATATTTGCCGATAATTACATATCTGGCAAGGGACTTATCTCTAAGATTTATAGTGGAAGAGTGGATGACCAAACTATGGTACATACACACAATGGAATGCTATGCAGCACTAAAGAATAATGTAGAGTCTGCAAAACACCACATAATATGGATGAACTTGGAGGACCTTATGCTGAGTGAAATAAGTCAATCACAGAAGGACAAATATAGTATTGGTTTGTTGTTGTGGAGGGTCAAGGAAAGGTTTATATATAGAGGGAAACTTTCTTTGCTGGCTGCCAGGGGTGGGAGGGGAAGGGAGGAAACACTGCGAAAAAAAAAAAAAAACAGTGATTCTATGATTCCTCTGTCAGTGGTCCATAAAGATTCATTGTTGAAGGATGGAGGGGAAAAAAGGACTCTATGCTCAGGGGACACAGAGTGTCTCCTGTTAAGTATGACAGTCTAATTTGGGAGTGGATAAGAGTGATGGTTGAACAACATGATGAATGTAATTAGTGTCACTGAACTGTATATATGAAGATGGTTGAAATGTCAAAAAAAATTTATGTATTCATTCACCACGATTTAAAAGCATTAATAAAAAATTTAAAAAAAGAAAAAGATGAACAGTGAATGAAGGAAACTAATCTAGCATTTTATGGCCAAATCCAAAGGCTTTGAAGAGATGGTTGATACTGAGCTGAAAAACGTTCATATTGCATGAGTCTAGCTTTGGAAGATGTTGATGAAAAAGATCAGAAGAGTTCTTAAGATCCAATGCAAAGGAATTAATAAAACTAAAATTTTTCACTTCTACATAAATCATGGTAGAAATGCATACCTGAAAAGTACACAATGGCAGAATATGAGTCACACTAAGTATGACACTGTGGTACCTCTTAATCTTGGTAACATTCAAGATACACAGACCCTTTGTTGATACTAGGCAAGATTTTCAAAATAGCAATATATGATTCTAATTGTCTACCAATTTTTTTTTGCAATATAACTTTAATTTTTCCACACATCATTTTTAAAATATTATATTCTGGCTTTAGAATGTAAATATAAACTTTTACCATAGAAACATTGAAAAGTGTTGAACTGAAGGGTACATAAGATTTTACTGTCCAAGCAAGCAGTGCTTCCACCAATAATCATTCCTTAAAAATTCTGGGGAACTCCTTATGTATCAAATTCTAATCCACTAGAAAGAAGACATATCTGCAAATCTCTTTGAAACATACACTTTCCATTTTGGGTTAAAAGACATACACTTTCAATTAAGAGTCAGGAAACTGTTGGAAAACATCCTTGCTAAAAAGCCCTTTTGTGTAACTGAGAGGATCGAGGGAAAACAATCTTATATCTTTATACATTCTTAATAAAGAGTTGTACAGCTACACACTGGATTTAATCATTTCCTTAAGACAATTTCTTTATGAACTCTTCACCATCTGGAGAGGCTGGGAATAAAAAGCATATTTATTTTTTAGTCCAAAAGTCCTCAGTTTTTATATTTCCTCTAAATTCTGCTTAAAAATTGAATTATTCCATTTTACCTCATTAATCTCTGAGTGTTACAGTTTGCTCTCAACTACTAACCAAAAGGTTGGTGGCTCAAATCCACCCAGTAGCACCACAAAAGAAAGACCTGACTATCTACTTCCTAAGATTACAGCTACTGAAAACCCTATGGCATTCTGAAAGCAGTGACAGAGAAGAAGCAGTCCATACAAAGGATCCCAAATAAGACTCTGTGCCAGTGTTTCCCCAGAAATATTGGAGGCCAGAAGGCAATGTAATGATATGTTTAAAGTGCTGAAAAAAAAAAGCTGTCAACCAAAAATAATATACCCAGTGAAACTATCCTTCAAGAATGAGGGTGAAATGAAAACATTCCCAGACAATCAGAAGCTGAGGAAGTTCGTATCTATCAAAAAGACACTACAAAAAAATGCCAGTGGGAGTTCACTTGGTGGAAGGGTAAGACACTAGAAAGTAATTCAAAGCTATACATAAAAAGAAAGATCCCTAATAAAGGGAAATGCATGAACAAGTATAAGGGCTAGTCATAAGATATCTATACTTGATAATTCTAAATGTTATGTCCTTCATGTTTTTTAATAACAAATACCTAAAAGGCAAGTATAAAATTATGTTACACATCACATGAAATATAAACATGAAATTAGTGATAACAATAAATGAGGGGGATATGAATGGTATAGGTATAGAATTACTTGTATGTTACTGAAGTAAAGTTGGTACCAATTTGCCCTTGAATGTTATAAATACATGCTCTTAAATGTAACACTCATGGTAACCACTAAGAAAATATATTAAAAAGATTCACAAAAGTAAAGGAGAAGGGAATCAAAAAAGCTCACTACAATAAACCAACAAAACACAAAAGAACAAAGACTTCAAACAAACAAATAACAATATGGCAGAAGTAAGTCACTTCTTCTCGGTAATTACAGTGAATATAAATGGACTAACTGCGTCCAATCAAAAGGCAGAGAGTGGGTTTAAAAATAAACAAATAAACATGATTCAACTGTATGTTATTTACAAGAGATGCACTTTAAATCCAAGGACACAAATAGGTTGAAAGTGTGAAAGAATGGAAAAAAATATTCCACGCAAGTAATAACCAAAAGAGAGCTGGGCTGGCAATCTTAATATCAGACAAAGTGAATGGTAAGACAAAATCTCTCAGAAAAGATAAAGATGGACATTATATAATGGTAAAAGAATGAATTAATCAAGAAGATTTAACTGTCATAAATACATACGTACCCAATATCAGGATACATAAATATATAAAACAAACACTGGTAGAATCGAAGGTATAAATAGGTAGTACTACAATAATAGTTGGAGACTTCAGTACATCACTGTCAATATTGGAAAGAACATCTAGAAAGATCAACAAGGAAACAGAGGACCTGAATGACACTATAAACCAATTAGACTTAATAGACACATAGAACACTCCACCCCAAAACAGTACAATATACATTCTACTCCAGTGCACATGGATATGTTAAAAAGATTGAAGTCATAGAAAGTATTTTCTCTGACCACAGCAGAATGAAGCTAGATAAGGGGGGGTGGGGGGGTGGAAAAAAACCTTGGAAAATACACAAACAGCTTTTCTATCCTGCTATCACTGCAGGCCCCAGACCTACATGTGAAGGGTGTGATCTTGAACTGGGGCAGGGTAGAGACAGAAGGCATCCTTTTCTGATTGGTCCCACTGGCCTCTGGCCAGATATGGCCCAGAACTTAAAAGGACTTAGGGTGACAGCTGCCTGCTGGCCCTCAGGGTGTGGACATGGCACTGAAGTTGCTGCTGGGAGCTGGCACCATGGCCTATAGTGTCCGCCTGTCTTTGTTTACTATGGAAGGAGGATATAGAGCCATCTTCTTTAATCAGATGGGTGGTGTGCAGCAGGACACCATCCTGGCCAAGGGCCTTCATTTCAGGATCCCCTGGTTCTAATGCTCCATCATCTATGATATCTGGACCAGGGCCAGAAAAATCTCCTCCCCCACAGGCTCCAAAGACTTGCAGATGGTGAACATCTCCCTGTGAGTGTTCTCTCAGCACACCACCCTGAAACTTCCCACCATGTACCAGCACCTGTCTATGAAGAACAAATACTGTTGCCATTCATAGTCAACAAGATGCTCAAGAGTGTGGTGGACAAGTTCAGTGCTTCATAGATGATCACCCAACAGGTCCAAGTGCTGCTGTTGAGCTGATGGGAGCTGACAGAGAGAGCCAAGATCTTCAGCCTCATCCTGGATGATGTAGCCATCACAGAACTGAGCTTTAGCTGAGAGTACACTGCTGCTATAGAAGCCAAACAGGTGGCCCAACAAGTTCTCAGAGGAAAAGGTGAAGCAGGAACAGTGGCAAAAGATCATGCAGGCTGAAGGTGAGACTAAGGCCATAAAGGTGCTAGGATAAGCTCTGAGCAAGAACCTTGCTCTATCAAACTGTGCAAGATCCAGGCAGCACAAAACATCTCCAAAACACATCACCGAATTGTATCTATCTCACTGCTGACAACTTTGTGCTAAATCTACAGCATGAAAGTTTCACTTAGGGAAGTGACAGCCTCATCAAGGCTAAAAAATAAGCCTGGTGACCTAGAAGTTTGCCCCCAGAGAAGAAGTGGATCTGCTCCTCTTCTGTTTTTTGAAGAAGTCCACTAGTGCTCCAGTACATCCCCAATCCATCCCAGTATCATTTGATGGTCCCCTCTCCACCCATCCTCCCAACCCCTCTTGGATTAACAAAGACTGACCCTTTTTCAGGAAAATTACTTTCTTCTTCCTCAATTTGCCCATGGGTGTTGGTGATTTCTCAGTGATTTCCTAAGTGTGGGTTCCCTCCCTCAAGTTAGGGAGTAGAAAACCACCTTCATGAACCAGTATGGCAAAAAATGCCTACATTAAAAAAAAAAGTAAAAATATCTCAAATTAACCTAACTCAAAAATTCCAGGAATTAAAAAGGGAAGAGAAAGTGAAGTGCAGTGAATTGCTTAACATGGCCCTTCTAGCCATTGTCCTCCATTTTCTGATGTATTATAAATCCTAGCCTCTCAATGGCACATAACAACACAACAACAATATGCCTGTGGTTAGGAGCTCTGGTAGCATAGTGCCTAAGGCACTTGACTGCTAACCAGAAGGCTGGAGGTTTAAACCCACCAGCCACTCCCCGGAAGGAAGGGGGGGCAATCTACTTCCATAGTGATGTTGTTGTTGTTATATGCCGTGGAGTCAGACCCGACTCACAGCGACCCCTCCTTGGGTTTCTGAGGTAGTATCACTATGGAAGTAGATTGCCCAAACTTCCTTCCGAGGAGTGGCTGGTGGGTTTGAACTGCCAGCCTTCTGGTTAGCAGTAGTGATATCACCTAGGAAACCCAAGGAGGGGTCTCGATGGCAAATAACAACAACAACAACATTCCTATGGTTATGGTCCCATTGTGAGGTGAGGTGTCTTTTGTGTTGATGAGGCAAGTTTAGGGTGAGATGTATCTTGAGTCCTGCTTTGTTGGAGGGTGTGACTCAAGTCACCACCCTTAGTTTTCTTAAGAGCATATATGTGAATGCTCTGGCAAAGTTTGCTCTCTTGCTCAGGATCCTGCATCTGGTCCATCATCATCTCACTCTCAGTTCTTGGGACTTGAAACAGCAGCCAGTCATCTGCCAATATGGGTTCCTTAGCCCCTGCAACCATGTGAGTAAAGAGAATCTTCCACACCAATGCCTGACCCACAGATTTGGGACTCATTAGTCTCTACAACCATGTGAGCCATTTCCTGGCAGTTCATGAGTTCTGTGAGATGTTACAACAAAATAGAGAGCCTTAAGACAGGAGAGTACTGAGGGGAGGAGGAGGACTTGATGTTAGAGATGATGGAGTGGTATGTTGTTGTTGTTGGGTGCTGTCGAGTCGGATCTGACTCATAGCGACCCCTCCTTGGGTTTCTGAGGCAGTTTGGTGGGTTTGAACCACCAGCCTTCTGGTTAGCAGTCAAGTGCCTTAGGCACTACGCTACCAGAGCTCCCATGGAATGGTATAGTGGTTTGGAAAAGTTGGCATTTGGGATATCCTTAACCTCCACCTCATATTCATCTGCCCTATGCTGAACCTTCTGAAAAAAGAAAAAAATTATTCTAGCAGCAAACTAAGCCTAAACCTACCAGAAGAAAGGAAACAAAAGAGATCAGGGAAGAAATAAATAAAATATAAAACTGAAAAATAATAGAATAATAAAACCAGAGGTTTGTTCTTTGAAAAGATAAATAAAATTGACTAGCCTTTAGCAAGACTGAAAAAGAAAAGATGCAAATAAACAAAATAAAAAATGAAAGAATACACATTATAACTGACCTACTAAAAAATAGAGAGAATCATGACAACATTACAAACAACTGTACAGCAACAAACTGGATCACCTAGATGAAATAGACAAATTCTTAGAAGCACAAAATGTACCCAAACTCATTCAAGAGGAAATAGAAAGTCTCAACAGACCCATAATAAGTGAAAAAAAAAAAAGTGATCAACAACCTCCCAATAAAAAAAAGTCCTGGATCAGATGCTTTCACTGGTGAATTCTAGCAAACATTTCAAGAAGAAATGTTACCAATACCATTTAATTCTTCCAAAAGATAGAGAAGTGAATATTCCTTAATTCATTCTATGAAGCAAAATAAAACCCTGATATCCAAACAAGAAAAAGATACACAACCACAGGCCAAATCTCTTATAAATATAGGTGTGAAAATTCTCAACAAAATACTAGCAAACAGAATCCAACCACATAGTAAACAAGTCATACACTATATCCAACTGGGGTTTATTCCAGGAATGCAGGGAGGTTCAACTTTAGAAAATCAATCAACGTACACATATGTCCATAGAATAAAGGAAAAGAACCACACAATCATCTCTATGAATGCAGAAAAAGCACTTGATAAAATCAAACACCTTTACTTGATAAAAAAACACTAAAGACTGGAATAGAAGGTAAATTCCTAACATGATTCAGGACATATATGAACAACCAACAGCCCACAATTTATTTAATGGAGAAAGACTGAAAGTTTTCCCTCTTAAAATCTTGGAACAGACAAGGGTGCCCACTCTCATCTCTTCTATTCAATATTGTATTAGAAGTCCTAGTCAGAGCAATAAGAAAATAAAGAAAGAAAATGTATCCAGATTGGAAATGAAGACTTATGATTATCTCTATTCATGAATGATGTTGTTGTTGTTATGTGCTGCCAAGTTGGACCCGACTCATAGCGACCCCTCCTTGGGTTACCGAGGCAGAATCACTTCGGAAGTAGATTGCCCAACCTTCCTTCCCTATATATAGAAAATCCCAGAGTCTACGAGAAAACTTCTAGAGCTAATCAAGGAAAGTTGTAGGGTACAACGTCAACAAAAAAATCAATTTGATTCTTATGCCCTAGCAGTGAGAAATCTGAAAGGGAAATTAGGGAAACAATTCAATTTACAATAGCATCTAAGAGAATAAAATACCTAGGAATAAATCTAACCAGGGATATGAAAGACTTAACAATGAAACCTATAAAACATTGCTGAAATAGGTTAAAGAAGACTTAAATAAATGCGAAGATGTTCCACGTTCATGGATTAATAGACTTAATATTGTTAAGATGTCAATACTGCCAAAGTGATCTGTATATTCAATGCAATCCCAAACAAAATCCAATAGTCTCTTTTATAGAAATAGAAAAACCAATCCTCAACTTTACATGGAATGGCAAGAGGCTCTAAACAGCTAAAACAATGATGAAAGAGAAGAACAAAGTAGGAAGACTCATACTTCCTGATTTTGAAACAAACTATGCAGCTACAGTAATCAAAACAGCCTGGTACCAGTATATTAATAGACACATTTGTTGTTGTTAGGTGTCAAGTTGGTTCTGACTCATAGTGACCCTATCTATGTTGCAACAGAATGAAATATTGCCTGTTTGTGCATCATCCCCAAATCTTCGCTATGCTTGAGGCCATTGTTGCAGCCACTGTGTCAATCCATCTTGTTGAGGGTCTTCCTCTTTTTCACTGACCTTCTACTTTACCAAGCATGACATCCTTCTTCCGGGACTGGTCCCTTCTGACAACATGACCAAAGTATATGAGACAAAGTCCAGCCATTTTCACTTCTAAAGAGCAGTCTGGCTGCACTTCTTCTAAGAGAGATTTGTTAGTTCTTCTAGCAGTCTATGGTATTTTCAGTATTCTTTACCAACACCAAATTCAAATTCATCAATTCTTCTTTGGTCTTTCTTATTCATTGTCCAGCTTTTACATGCATATGAGACTACTGGAAATACTACATCTTGAGTCAGGTGCACTTTAGTCTTCAAAGTGACACCTTTACTCTTTAACACTTTAAAGAGGTCTTTTGCAGCAGATTTGCCCCCCTGCAATAATCATCTGGTTTCTTGACTGCTGCTTCCATGGGTGTTGATGTGGATCCAAGTAAATGGAAACCTTGACAAGGTCATTGAATTTTCTCCATTTCTTCTGAGTGTTGCTTATTGGTCCAGTTGTGAGGATAGACTAATGGACTAGAATTGAGAGCCCAGAAATAAACACCCACACGTCTTTGGGCAACCGATTTTTGGCAAGGGTGCTAAGTCCATTAGATAGGGAAAGAAGAGTCTCTTCAATAAATAGTGCTGGGAAAATTGGATGCCCATATGCAGAAAAATGAAATAGGTTCCATGCTTCTTACCATACACAAAATCAGATTCAAAATGTATTAAGGACCTAAATGTGCAAATTAAAACCATAAATTCTTAGAAGAACAAGCAAAGGCAATGCTGTCAGGCCTGGCTTTCAACAGTGGATTATCTAATATAATAACAAAAGCACAAACAGCAAAAGAAAAAATAAATAATTGGGCCTTCATAAAAAAGTTGAAAACTTTTGTTCATAAAAAAATTTTACCAAAAAAAAAGTGAAAAGATAAGCTGCCAACTGGGCAAATATGTTTGGAAATCACATATCTGACAAGAAGCTAATAACCAAAATATATATAAAACTTTAAGAACAACAGAAAGAGAAATATCCTAACTATGAAATGGGCAAAAGACTTAAATAGACATTTCACCAAAGAGCACATTCAAATGGTCACTGGACACATGAAAAGATATTCAGTATCACTGGCCATCAGAGAGAGGCAAATCAAAACCACACTGAGATACTATTTCACACCCACTAGGATGGCTAACCCAAGGAGGGATTGCTCTGAGTCAGATCAGACTCGATGGCAGTGAGTTTGGTTTTTTGGTTTTAGGAAGCCTAAGACTTAAAAAAAAAAAAAGAAGAAGAAGAAGAAAGTAACAAATTTTGGTGAGAATGTGGGGAAATTAATCAGAACTCTTACCCATTGCTGGTAGGAATAGGAATGCAAAATGGTACAGCTATTGTGGAAAACAGTGTGGCAGTTCCTCAAAAAACTAAAAATAGAACTACCATATGGCCCAGCAATTCCACTTCTAGGTATATACCCAAAAGGGTTGAAAGCAGAGATTCAAAAAATTACCTGTACCCCAGTGTCACTGCAGCACTATATGCAATGGCTAAAAGGTAGAAACAATCTAAATGTCCATCAACAGAGGAACTGGGTAAACAAAATGTGGTACATACATACAATGGAAAATTATTCAGCCAGTAGGAGAAATGAAGTGTTGATACATACTGTAATGTGAATGGAGCTTGGAGACATTGTTTTGTTGTTGTTATGTGCTGTTGAGTTGGACCCCACTCATAGCAACCCCTCCTTGGGTTTTGGAGACATTATACTGTGAAATAAACTAATCACAAAAGAACAAATATTGTGTGCCCTCACTTATATAAAAAGACAAGAAAAGGTAAGTATGTAAAAAAAAACAAAGTTTATTAGTGGCTACCAGGGATGGGAGGGTCAGAGAAAGTGGGATTTTATGATGATGACAATATTACATTCATTAAGGGTAGGGTTGCACAGCTGATTATTGTAATTACTGTCAATAAGTGGTATACCTATAAATAGTTGAATTGGAAAAATGTGTGTGTTAGGTATATTTACAACAATGACAGAAAACAAAGAAAGACTAGCTGCTGAAGCTGCTTATGCACAACCAAATACACCATGGGATTTTGTTGCTTGGTTTGGAGGTTTAGGGTCATGGTTTCATGGGACATTCCAGTTAATTGGCCTCATAATGTGCTTGTGCAACTCTTCTACTTCCTAGTTCATTGCATAGGGCCTGGGGTATTAAACGCTTGCAAACAGGCATCCAAGGCACAATTATCTCTAGAGCAACAGAGGAAGAAGGAGAGCCAGGAATAGGAGGAGGATATTGAACGTGTGACCAATTGCCTCGATGAACAACTGCCTCCTTTGCCTTGAGACCAGAAGCACTGAATGGTGCTCAGCTACCATGACTGAACATTTTGATCAAAGATTCCATAGAAAACCTGATCAAAAGTAGGGAAATGCAGAACAGAATTTCAAATTTTGATGGACTTTCTGGATCCATGGTGGGTGGATGACCCCCTGAAACTATTGCCCTGAGATAGTCTTTAAACCTTAAACAAAAAATATACCCTAAAGTTTTCTTAAAACCAAACAATATTGTTGTTGCTGTTGTTATGTGCTGTTGAGTCAGGCCCAACTCATAGCGGCCCCTTCTTGGGTTTCCGCGGCAGTATCACTACAGAAGTAGATTGCCCAACCTTCCTTCTGAGGAGTGACTGGTGGGTTTGAACGGCCAGGCTTTGGGTTAGCAGTCAAATGCTTTAGGCACTACGCTACCAGAGCTCCTAAAACAAACAATAGTTTAGCTTAACTAGCAAAAAAAAAAAAAAAAGTTCTGCCTTGAGCATTATGGTCTTTTAAGAACTATCTTTATGAGATCTAATTGACAACAACAACTTGAAAGATTAGGTATGAACCATAGGGGGCAGTGAGTTAATAAGGAGGAACAACTTAGAAAAGGAGGATGAGAATGGTTGCACAACTTGAATAATGTCATCTGTGTCACTAAATTGTATATGTAGAAACTGTTGAATTGGTATATGTTGTGCTGTGTGTATTTTCAACAATAAAAATTAAGTAAATAAAATTTAGATCTGAAAATACCTCTATGGAATGCAGTTCTACTCTGAAACACGTGGGGTCATCATGAGTCAGAATCAACACAACAACAATAGGTTTGAGATAATATATATGTACATACATACACACACATACCACCACTTGTCAGTCAGTTTGTCATACCGTGGTGGCTTGTGTGTTGTTGTAAGGCTGAAGGCTATGCCACCGGTGTTTCAAATGCCAGCAGGGTCAGCCATGGTGGACAGATTTCAGTGGAGCTTCCAGACTAAGACAGACTTGGAAGAAGGAAGGAGCCATCCACTTCTCAAAGAATTGGCCAGTGAACACTTTATGAATAGCAGTAAAACACCATCTGATATATTACTGGAAAACTTTATGAATAGCCCTGAAACACTATCTGATATAGTGCCAGAAGATGAGTCCCACAGGTCAGAAGTTACTCAAAATATGACTGGGCAAGAGCTGTCCCATCAGAGTAGAGCTGACCTTAATGATGTGAATGGAGTAAAGCTTTTAGGATCTCCATTTGCTGATGTTGCACAACTCAAAATGGAAAGAAACAGCTGCAAACTGTTTCCATTAATTCCATTAATATTATTCCATTAATAATACATGGAATGTATGAAGTATGAATCTAGGAAAATTGGAAGTTCTCAAAAATGTAATGCAACACATAAATATTGATATTGTAGGCATCAGTGAGCTGAAATGGACTGGTTTGGCCATTTTTAATCAGACAAACATATGATCAACTATGCTTAGAATGACAAATTGAAGAGAAATGGCATGGCATTCATTGTCACAAAGAATGTTTCAAGATCTATCCTAAAGTGCAATACTGTCAGTGATAGGATCATTTCCATATGCCTACAAGGAAGACCAGTTAATACAACTATTATTCAAATTTATGCACCAACCACCAAAGCCAAAGATGAGGAAATTGAAGACTTTTACCAATTTCTGCAGTCTGCAATGACCAAATATGCTATCAAAATGTGTTGATTATCACTGGTGATTGGAATGCAAAAGTTGGAAACAAAGAAGAACCACCAGTAGTTGGTCTTGGTGACAGAAATAGCACTGGAATTGCATGATAGAATTCTGCAAGACCAATGGACTATTCATTGTAAATACTTTTTTTCAACAACACAGATGGCAGATGTACACATGGACATTGCCAGACGGAGTACACAGAAATCAGACAGACTACATCTGTGGAAAGAGGTGATAGAAAAGCTCAATATCTTCAACCAAAACAAGGCCAGGAGCTGACTGTGGAACAGACCATCAGTTGCTCATATGCAAGTTCAAGTTGAAGCTGAAGACATTTAAAAGAAATCCACAAGAGCCAAAATATGACCTTGATTATATCCCTCCTGAATTTAGAGATCATTTAAAGAATAGATTTGATGCATTGGACATCAGTGAGCGAAAACCAGAGGAATTGTGGGATGACCCCAAGAACATCATCCACGAAGAAAGCAAAAGGTCATTAAAAAGATAGGAATGAAAGGAAGAAAAGACCAAAATGGATGTCAGAAGAGACTGAAACTTGCTCTTGAATGGAGAGTACCTAAAGCAAATGGAAGAAGTGACAAGATAAAAGAGCTGAACAGAAGATTTCAAAGAGCAGCTTGAGAAGACAAAGTCAATTATTATAATGAAATATGCCAAGACCTGGAGTTAGAAAACCAAAAGGGAACAACACACTTGGCATTTCTGAAGCTGAAACTGAAGAAAAATGTAAGCCTCAAGTTGCAATATCCTGACTCATAGCAACTCCCATTGTGTTTCCAAGGTAGTAAATCTCCTTTATGGAAGTATACTGCCCAGTGTTGCTTTGGTGGAGTGGCTGGTGGGTTTGAACCACCAACCTTCTGGTTAGCAGTCAGATGCCTTAGGGATTGTGCTACCAGAGCTCCTTGAGCACCTGACAGCTGTTATTAATTATAAAATCGTAAGTCTATTCAGAAATGTATTGAGAAAGTCCACCTTTTCCTTCAAACTGAGTTGAAATTCTCTACAACCTGAATCCAGTAAAATCCATACCTCAAATTAATTTAATTTTGCTTGACCTGTGACTACAGAAATAGAATCCCTAAACAACCTCAATTTCACAATTTAGCTAACTTTAATTCTTTAACCTTTGTAAAACTCTTTTTGAATTACTGTTGACATTCAAGGTGTCTAAGGTTCATGAAAAAGAAACCAAAATTAGTTCCATATTTATATGACAGGCAAAAGGCTATGTCCCCTGGATGGAGGAAACAGTTTCTTTCCCTTCTTCCTTATCTTAGGGCTGGGCTGTCCTTTCTGAGGACACTTATGGGATAGATAGATACAAAATACTTGGAACTAGAGTCCTAGGTAAAAATGGGCAGAGATTTTTTTTTTTTTAAATTGCGATGAAAATCTATACAACAAAACATATGCTAATTCAACAATTTCTATATGTATAATTCAATAACATTGATTACATTCTTCAAGTTGTATAACCATTC
>NW_006921741.1:7021903-7025968 GCF_000298275.1 Orycteropus afer afer | reverse complement strand
CTCTTCACAAACAGTTAACAGAGATCTAAATACAACAACACCATGATGCCTCGGAGACAACA
Organism: Orycteropus afer afer; assembly: GCF_000298275.1. Classification (NCBI taxonomy): domain Eukaryota; kingdom Metazoa; phylum Chordata; class Mammalia; order Tubulidentata; family Orycteropodidae; genus Orycteropus; species Orycteropus afer. Next base: position 7,025,906 of record NW_006921741.1, on the reverse strand, counting down.
GACCACCACAGTCCACACAAAGAAGCAGGATAAATTGGCAAAAACAAGGGAGCAGGATACAGACCCTGAGGAAGAAGCAGCATTGGAACTGATTCTGACTCTGACCCCATGTGTGTCAGAGTAGAACTGTGTTCCCTAGGGCTTTTAATGGTTTATTTTTCAGAAGTTAATTGCCAGACCTTTCTTCCAAAGCTCCTCAGGGTGGACTCAAACCTTGAACCTTTCATTTAGCAGCCAAGCAAGTTAAGTATTTGCACCACCCAGGGACCCTGTCAAACACTAGTCTGGCTGTCTTTACAAAGGGATTTAATGTGATTAGCATTTAAACAGGTTGACCTTAAGTAAAGCAGATTACTCTCCATAATGTGGGTGGCCTCGTCCAATCAGTGAAAGCTTTAAGAGCCAAAACTGAGATTTCCTGAGGGAGAAGGATTCTGTCTCAAGATAGTAAATAGACATCCTGCCAGAATTTTCAGCCTACAGCCTGGCCTACCAATTTTGGACCCATGACTGCCAGTTTCCTGCCTGTAACCTGACCTGCAGATTTTGACTTGTCAGCCCCCATAATATGTGAGCCAATTCCTTAGAATCAATCTTTCTTTCTCTTTCTGTATGTATGTACTGGTTCTCTAGAAAATCCTAAACTACCCTAGCCTGTATGGTATTGTTTATTTTAGTGGAGTTGTGTGTGCTTCCTGTTTAAACAACTTCACACAGGAGATTGGGAGTGGAGACCTTAGGGACTGCAGGAAAGTTGGACTTCTGATTTTTACCTCTTGCACGATGAAATACTGTGGAAAAAAAAGGGTCGGGGGGACTAGGCTAGGCTTAGTGTAAAATGACTGGCCTATTATCTCACACGTGGTAATACTCAAACTCAGACTTTTGGAGAATGTACAGGCAGTCCCTGGATTACGAAGAAGTTCCATTCCTAAATCTGTCTTTAGGTCAAATTTGTAAGTTAAGTCAGAAGAGCTCATATCTAATGTCAAATGTTTGTCTTAGTGTATAGTGTGCCCTTCTATAAAAAAACATTAAAGAAATACTTCTGGATGGACTAAAACACCTTTAACATAATTATACAGTAATAGTAATAATAATGTTTGAAGTGCATCTCAAAGTAGAGCCCCTTGTTATTACAAAACATTGTATGTACCTTGAATTTTTAATATAAGAGCTTGTACAGAATCACTATGAGTTTTATGTAAGTTGGCCATTAGTAAACCGGGGAGTGCCTACGTTCACAATGGATATTTTACTTTTACGTGATAATCTCACAGAGGCCATATGGAGAGACCTCATCCCATGAGTGGAAGAGAACTGGTCTCCCCAGAGGGCATGGGCAGGAAATGAGTGTGGAAGAGGCAGGACTGTGATTAGAGAAGAAATTTTCACTCCAGAAATAGTGACTTCTGGAGTTGAGGCCAGGACTTTCGGTAGGGTGAACTCATTCGAAGTCATCCCCAAAGGGAGGAGACTAGCAGGTCCTGCCAGATGGCCCAAGCCTGGGAACTAGGCAAGAAGGCACCCTCCAAAGCCCGAAGACACCCTGTGCTTTGGCTTGTGAATTCTGAGAACACTCAGTATTTAGCCATTTTTAAGTTTCTCAATTTTATAACTCCTTTCTCTCACCCCTAAGCCTGTGTAAAATTTGGCTGAATGTTACAGCCTGGTCTCTGTCATGCTGAGAGAAATTAAAGAAAGGGTCTATGTCCATCTTTGGGAGCATATAGGAAAGAAGAAAATCCTTTCCTCTGTCCCTGAGGCCAGCATAGCTGTGTTGGCACCAATTCTGGGGTTGTAGTAGGTAGCCAGTCACACAGTGAGAGGTGACAGTGGTGGAGCTGATAGACAATTTGGAACCAGAGGAAGGATGTCTCAGTTTCCTAGTACTGCTATAACAGAAATGCCACAAATGGGTGGCTTGAAAGAACAAAAGTTTATATTCTCACAGTTTGTTGTTGTTGTGTGCCATTTAGTCAGCCCTGACTCATAGTGACCCCTCCTTGGGTTGCCGAGACAGTATCACTACGGAAGTAGATTGCCCAACCTGCCTTCCGAGGAATGGCTGGTGGGTTTGAACCGCCAGCCTTCTGGTTGGCAGTCAAGTGCCTTAAGCACTATGCTACCAGAGTATGATTCTTAGGGAAGATTTTCTTTGTCTATTTCAGCTTCTAGGAGCCAGCGGTTCTCAGTTCCTTGGGGATCTTTATATGACATCTATCTTCTCCCATTTGTGCTCATCTTTCTGTGTCTATGCTGCTCTTTATAACTCAGAACTGATTAGGTTTATGGGATGCCACACACTCATTTGGCCTCATTAACATAACAAAGAAAATCCTTTTACCAAACAGGATTACATCTACAGGTATTGGGGTTAGAATTCCAGCACATATTAGGGGGAGAGGGGGCAATTCAATCCATAAGAGGTACTAGGCAAGTATGGAGGTTGAAACATGTGAAAACCTGGGAGATGCAAAGACCTAATTGAGGATAGCAGCCTCATAAAAAAATTCATCTTCCTTTCATCAAATAAGATGAAGGTTTGAGCCACAGTAATTTGGAAAATAAAACTTGACCTCAGTTTTAATCATAGTCTGGCGAACTCTGGATAGATTGGGTATGTGTATCTGAAAGACATTGTAAAATATAGTTTTTGTATTTATTTTAGTAACCTGCTTAACATAAAGTTTATGGAGGATATGTTAAAGCATGCCTAACATGGGTTTCCAGACAAGTTTGTGGAAATCATGTTGTTTACTTTATACTCACACTCTGTCTATTCGTTAGTTAGTAATCATGTACTAAATCCAATCATGTGCCAAGATGTACATTAAAAACCAAAGCAGAGCCACTGAAGCTTAGCTGGGGTAAACTGCTCCTCAATACTTAAGGAAGAATAATGATCACATATTCAATTTTCTAATTAAATGAAAGATGATTTGAATCCTTTCATTCCAGCTTACTGGGAATCTGATGTCACTTTCGTAGGGCTCCTTCCCCTTCCTTTGTATCTTCTGAGAAACTGGAGGGCATATGCTGTTCAACTAGGAAGCCCTTTTGACTTCCACTTCAAACTAAAATAAGCCCTTGTATGCATGTATCCCCTGGTATTCCTTTGGTGCTTTGTGGTGTTGCTATTAAATGCTGGTCCCACACTCCTGCCTGGTCCTGCAGCAGCTCTGCTGTCAGATGCTGCTACTGGCCCAGGTGTTGATACAGGCTAGCATGGTACTTTGAATGGTTGACTTCATGAGATTCCGTTCTCTGAATACTGTGATCAACAGAGAGTGTCCTTTGAAGGATCTCCTAACTGCAGTATTTAGTGCTCAGTCCTTCCTATCACATACAAACATTCTTCAAGACCCACCATCAAACAATCCAGTGACACTTCACTCAGACCAGCTCAGGCAACAACCCTTCATAGACTGCAAATCACTACCTTTCCAGTCCCAGAGGTCTGGACTGGATTCTTGAAATACAGGCTGGCCACCTGAAGACAGTACACTTTCCTTTTCAACCATAAAAATACAAAGTGCTATTTTTTATTCTTCTCTCGAACAACAGACTCCTTCATGCCTTAAGCAAAAGCCACTACCTGGGTGGTCTTCAGGACCACCACTCTCCTGGCAACTGTTCCCTGTTGACCTTTAAAACACTAAAGGTCCTTCTTGAGCAATAGGACTTAGAAAGCTTGCCACAGATCCTAGAACTTCAAACCCCAGAATTCCTGTCTATCACCCCCTGAGAAAGTATGGTAGTTCAGTTTATGTGTCAACTTGGCTGGGCCTGGTTGAGTGGCTGGGCAGCTGGATGTTGTATTCCCCATGATGACACTGGTAATCAACTCCATGGTGGAATCTACTGTGAGCAGCTGAGTAGCTGCCTTTGGGTATGTGGTCTGCTTCTCGTATATAAGAAACAGCTTTGGGAATGGTCTCTAGCTTATGGCACACTTGGATCCTGCCTGTAGTCGTGTCATTGTTCAGCAGCTTGCCATGCT
>NW_006921741.1:7020811-7021678 GCF_000298275.1 Orycteropus afer afer | reverse complement strand
AAAGCCTCCAAACTGTAAGAGAATAAACTCCTGTTTGTTCAAGCCATCCCATTTGTGGTATATTCCTGTCAGAGTGGCACTAGGTAGCCAGAACAAAAAGAATAACTTTGTGTTTCAACTAGTTATCATTTCAAGGCTTTCCAAAGCAGAGACAAAAATTACAAGTTGGTCCCAAGTAAGATATTCTTCTAAAATGCATATTTCTTAAAATGCAATATGTGCCTCTGAATTCTCTTGCCTAATGGAGAAGTAATTGTTGATAGGTGCTCTTGAGTCAGCTCCAACTCACAGAGAACCTATGTATAACACAACAGAACACTGTCTGGTCTAATGCAGAGGACAGGCATGGAAATTAAAAATAAAAATACAGTGGAAGATATGTGGTGTGATGGTTACAGTTGTGTGCCAACTCTGCTGGGGTATGATTCTCTGTTTGGCAGGTATGATATAGTCATTCCCCATGATGAGATCTGATATGTATAATGATAATGTAATCACCTCCATGGTGAGATCTGCTATGAGTAGCCAATAAGTTGAAAGGAAGTTTCCTTAGGGTTATGGGTTACATCCAATGTATATGGATGCTCTTACAACACTCTCAGCTTTTTGCCTGCCCTGGATCGTGCACCTAGCTCTCATCATCTGACCTCCGGTTCTTGGGATTTGAGCCAGCACTTTGCCTCTTACCTGCTGATCTTGGATAACTTAGCCCCTGCAGCTGTGTGAATCAGTAGCCTCCAGCCTGATGTCTGACCCACAGACTTGGGACTTGGCAGCCTCTGCAACCATGTGAGCCATTTCCTTGTGATACATCTCTCTCTCTGTGTCTCTGTCTCTGTCTCTGTCTCTCTCTCTCTCTCTATATAT
>NW_006921741.1:7008238-7020239 GCF_000298275.1 Orycteropus afer afer | reverse complement strand
TATATATATATATATATTTGTTGTTGTTGTTGTTATGTGCCGTCGAGTCAAACCCAACTCATAGCGACCCCTCCTTGGGTTTCCGAGGCAGTATCACTGCGGAAGTAGGATTGCCCAACCTTCCTTCCGAGGAGTGGCTGGTGGGTACTTGAGGAAACTTAATTCAGAATTTGAGTTAAGTCTTAAAGTGATAGTAAGTGTTTTCATGGCAAATAAAAGATTAAAGCACATTTCAGACATACACTCCTTCCTCATTAATTCAGTGATTATCTATTGAGTACCTACAATGTGCTAGACACTATTCTAGCTACTGGATATAGAGCAAGAAGCAAGACATATAACACTTCTGCTCTCATGGAGGCAGAAAAAAGGCAAAGAGCTGTGAAAGATCAGTGTAGCGTCCACGTCCCTTGGGTGGCTGTGTTACAGATATCCTGCCAGTGTGCTCTTGTCTTTTAAGGCTACCCATGCTCAAGGGAATGAGCATCCTCCTAAGACACTTTCCACCAAAATAATGAGCCAACATTTTTTGAGCAATTACCTGGTTCTAGGCTCCGTTCTATATGTGTATCTCATTATCTTATTTAATCCACACAACAACCCATTTTCTCATCCCATTTTAGAGATGAGAAAAATGAGGCACTTGTAATCAAGAAGTTTGCCCAAAGTCATAGAGTTAGCAGGTCGGGGAGCCAGAATGTAAATCCAGGTGATGTGATTCTGGAGTCTGGACCCTAAACCACTATGCATACTGTTCTGGTTACCTAGTGCCATTCTGACAAGAACATACCACAAATGGGATGGCGTGAACAAATAGGAGTTTATTCTCTTACAGTTTGGAGGCTTTAAATCTGAGTTTAAAGTGCCAGGCTCTAGGGGCTGGGTGAAAGCCCCTCAACCTTGGGCTTTAGTTCTGCCTCCTGCTCCTGGCCCACTGAAGCTAGAGGCTTTTCTTCACTGCTGAGACTGCCAAGCCCAAAGTTGACAAGTAAAAAGGCACGGTCCCAATGTTACCAAAGCACACAGCAGGCCATTAATTAAGTCCATCGAAAGTTCCAAAGTCAGCAGAGCATGGCATGCTGCTGAACAATGACATGGCTACATGCAAGGTTCAAGCGTGCCATAAGCTACAGACCAGTCCCAAAGCTGCTTCTTATATATGGGAAGCACACCACATACCCAAAGCAGCTACTCAGCTGCTCCAATAGATTCCACCATCGAGCTGATTACCAATCTCACCATGGGGAAGAACTACATCCAGTTGCCCAGCCACTCAACCAGGCCTAGCCAAGTTGACACACAAACTTAACCAATACACATACTCTGCTACTGCTGCTTTTAATTCCATGTGTTTCTCTTTCTTCACTCCCTGACAGCCTCTGTCCTGACTACCTAAACCCCTCTTTACTTATATGTCTCCTTCCCCTGTCTTTCACCCACTGACCATCTCAGTAGGGAGTGATCAGCCAGCGAGACAGCAGAAGTTCCTCATCAACTGCTTTTAGAAATGGTCTGTTTACCTTCTAATTGGAGTTACCTATTAAAAACCACACTTAGTTAAATCCCTCAGGTATGTGAGAGTTCCACAATACACCAATGAAAACGAAAGGCACTTTTAGCCATCTCAGAGCACCAAACCAAAAAACCAAATGCACTTCCGTTGAGTTGGATCCGACTCATAGCGACCCCTCCTTGGGTTTCGGAGGTGGTATCACTACGGAAGTAGATTGCCCAACCTTCCTTCCAAGGAGTGGCTGGTGGGTTTGAACTGCCAGCCTTCTGGTTAGCAGTTAAAATGCCTTAGACACTCCGCCACCAGAGCTCCCTCTCAGAACACATACTTACCAACATCTACTACCCATCATCCTCATTGGATATGACAATGCTTGGAGATGCTTAACCAAAAAAAAAAAAAAAAAAACTCACTGCCTTCAAGTCGAATCCTACTCATAGCGACCACCCCCCTTGGGTTTCCGAGGTGGTATCTCCATGGAAGTAGATTGCCCAATCCTCCCTCCAAGGTGTGGCTGGTGGGTTTGAGCCGCTAGCCTTCTGGTTAGCAGTCAAGTGCCTTAGGCATGACACCACCAGAGCTCCTTGGAGCTGCTTGGAGCCTGGATTTTAATATGGCCATCTTTGCATAAAGACAAAATCCAAATCCTGTCATGATGCCAGTCACAGAAGGAAGGCATGGTGTAATAATTTTCATTTTAAAATACAAAAGAACAACTGAGTTTTTACAATATATTTTTTCAGATTTTTATGATTCTTCCACATAGTTACTGATGATTAGAAGTTAAGGGAGTTGATTATACAAGAAGATAATGCATTTGGAAGGAGTTTTGGAAACAGAAAAAGGTAAGAAGATTTGTCAATTAGAGAAAGAATTAATAAATACGTTTAAAAAAAGATCAAGAACAAAGATCATTTTATTGAATTGGACACTGCCTGAGGTGCTGTTATGGATTAAATTGGGTCCCCCAAAAAATATGTGGTGAAGTCCTGGCCCCTATACATCTAGATGTGATCCTGCTTGGAAATAGGGATTTTTCTTACGTTAATTAGGTCATACTTGAATAGTGTGAGTCTTAAATCTAATTGGGAGCTCTGGTGGCATAGTGGCTAAGGCACTTGACTGCTAACCAGAAGGCTGGTGTTCAAACTCACCAGTCACTCCTTGGAAGGAAGACGGGGCAATCTACTTCCATAGAGATACTGCCTTGGAAACCTAAGGGGTCACTATGAGTCCAATTGACTTGATTGCAGTGAGTTTGCTTTACATCTAATTAGCTCTGAGTTATAAAAAGAACAGAAAAGACACAGAGTCATACACAGGGGGAAGATGTCACATGAAGATATGCACAGGGCAGATGCATGTATAAGTACAGGAACTCCAAGGATTGCTGGCTACTAGAAGCTGAAATAGACAAAGAAGGATCTCCCTCTAGAGCCATGTCCTGAATTCAGACTTTTAGCCTCCCGAACTGTTATAAAACAAATTTGTGTCCTTTAAAGCCACTCACTTGTGTTTTTGTTACATTAGCACTAGGTAACAACAACAGATTCCTACACGTTACTGCCACATTACCTTTAATCCCGACAACAAACCATTTTATGGGTAAACTATTGAGACTTTGAGGGTTTAGGAAACTCAACCAAGAAAAACAGCAGTTGTTTATTTTTAAGTAATAGAAGCAACTGAAATCTTGCTGATTGCATGTAAAAATGATCACTTCTACACCTCAGTTCTACATTCCATAGAACTCTAATGACATGAGTGAAAATTCAGCATTTCTTAGCTCCCAGAGCTTCCAGATTAGACTAATCTGTGCTTTCAGAGTCATGCAAAGAATATGGGCCTGTGCTAACAAGGAGGGTTTGCAGTCAAGTCATGCACTATGCACAATTCTTGAAACAGGCTAAGATGGTGTCTTAAGTGTAAATAGCTTTACTAAGCCTCCTCTGCCTAAGTCCTCAACCCAAATGCCCAGAATAGAGATCTTGCTAGGCTTCCAGTGGGAGCATGAACCTGCAGACCACCTGCAGGAGGTGTTGTCAAAAGGGAATCTAATTTCTGCTCTGGCCACCTAGTCTTACTCAGTGTATAAATGTAATTCACTGTTTCAATGCTAAACTGCCATACCTTGCATGCTTTAGACAAAAGGTTCAGTGACCTTCATGATGAATTTTAGTGTTTAACAAACTTCTCCGATCCTAAGAGGTATTATTTTTTAAAAAATTTTATTGTGATTTGGGTGAAAGTTTTCAGAGCAAATTTATCTTCCATACAACAGTTCACATACATTTTGTCTCATGATATTGACTGCAATTTCCCACAGTGCAAAAGCTCTTCCCACTTCCTCCCGAGAGCCAACTCTTCCCTGTGTCTTTCCCTCCCATGCACTCCTGCCTCCCAAGCTGTCTCCCTGTACATACACAGCCCTTCTATTCTCCCATGATTGATCTCTCCATGGAGTGTATCTACCTAATGTAAATGTTCAGCTCATATGCCTGTCTTTTGTTTGGCTTGAAGCCACAGGAGTGGGTTCAATTCCAGACCTGAAGGGCAGCTAGAGGCTATAGTCTCAGGGGTTCTACTGGGCTCTATCAGACCAGCAAACCTGCCCTCCCTCTTTTTATGATTTTGAGTTTTGTTCTACATTGTTCTCCCATTCTATCCAGGATCTCCAACATAGATACCCCTCCAAGTGGTTGACAGTGGTAGCCAGGCACCATCTAGTTCTTCTGGTCCTAAGAGGTACTTTTTATAAACAAAAATATCCAGGTTTCACTTCAGGAGATTCAAACTCACTGGGTTTACACTTGGGCCTAGGAAACTAGCTGCCTCATATAATGAAGAGGTTCATATGAGGAGGCAACTAAGTTAATAAGTATCCACTCACATTGCTTAACCCAGTAGTTTCCAACCATGAACATTAGAATCACCATTAGGTTTAATCAAAAGATGCCTTGGACCTAGCTTGGATTTTCATTTTAAGTTTTTACTTTTTATGTTGAAATAATCTGAAATTTATGAAGTATAAATAACTTTTTTTTTCCCTGAACTACTTGTCAACATGAAGCCCTAGCACTCCCAAATCCCTTAATATTTTCTATAAACAAGGACATTCTGTATATAACCAAAGAAAATCCATCAAAACAGGAAAATTAACATGGATACTTCACTACCCTCTACTTCGCAGATTCCACTGATGATCACCAATTGTTCCTTCAATGTTCTTTATAGTGAAAGAAAAGAATATAAGATCATGTTTATATCATGATATAATATATATCATTATATATATATATATAATATATATCAATGATATAAATATATCATTTATGTCATGTTCCTTTAGTTTTTTTCATTCTGAAAGAGCTCCCAATTCTTTCCTTGATTTTCATGATCTTGACAGCTGAAAATTACAGATACATTTATATTTGTACCTGTGATGCATTGAATTACTCTCCTAGCCATAGTCTTTGTTACTCCCACCAGATGACTGGGTGGGGCTATTCAAATGTAAGGTGCTTGTGGCTGACCAAGAGGACTGGACAGTCTGATAATAATGTAAATAAGATACATGGCACCCTGGCGGAGGTGGGAGCATGGAAATAAGGTGTATGGAACCCTAATGTGGGAATTGGTCAGTTTTCATTCTGCTAGGCTTAAAATGAGCCATCTCAGAGGCATAAAGGGGGATCTTGCAATCATCAAGAGAAAGAAGAGCCAGGAATGGAGTGAATCCTTGGATCCAAGATCCCTGTGCTGAGACAGCAGAGAGATGGCAGCAGCAGAGGCAACAGAATCAAGAGACCAGCATGAGACAGAGTGGTGGGATTCCCAGCCCAGGGAGTAAAAAAGATGAGTGCCTTTGGGCAGGGGGCTTGCTGGCAGAGTGATGTGCCTTTCTGGGTACCTATCAGCAGCGCTAAAAGAGCTTTGTAATACTGGGCCCAAGCAGGGCAGAAGCCGAGGCCAGACAGAAGTGTGCCTGCGATATGGCTCATAAGGAACTGTCCTAATTGAAGAACTGTATCCTGAGTTGTTTCTGATCCTGAATTGTAATCTGTTACCTCCCTAATAAACCCCATGTTGTTGTTGTTGTTGTTGTTAAGTGCCGTCGAGTCGTTTGCGACTCATAGCGACCCCCACAGCAGAACGAAACACTGCCCGATCCCGCGCCAGCCCCACAATCCCTGCTATACTTGAGCCCATCATCGCAGCCACCGTATCAATCCATCTCCTTGAAGGCCTCCCCCTCTTTCGTCGACCCTCCACCCTACCAAGCATGACATCCTTCTCCAGGGAATGGTCCCTTCTTACAACATGAAATAAACCCCATAATCATGAGTATCATCTATGAGTTCCATGTGGGCATTGCCATGAATTATTGAACTCAACAGAGAAGTAGGGAGTGTTGTGGGAGGGACGGTTGAGGTCAGAATTGGCAAAAAGAGTGGTGACATTCTGACCTTCACCTCATAGGAACCAGTCTTGGACTATTCTTGATTCTCTCTCCTTCTTTTGAAGTTATGGTAGGTCAGACTTCTCCTTCATGCCATTTTTGCAATATATATATATGTTTATATGTACATATGAATATACACATTCATACATATGCACATTTATGTAGTATATGCACATTTATTTCTACATCTATTTCTATATTGAAAACCATGAGATCCTCCAATTCCAATCCAAAGCCATAATATTCAATCTAGCTTTCTCCCTTTGCAATTTGTAACTGTCTGACATTAAAAAAATCTCCAATATCCTCAATAAATGTACTTATTTGATCAATTTCACCATATTTAATTAATCTTGGTTGTCTCCACCCCCAACACACCATCCACGTAAAATGAGGGATGTCTCTGTATAGTACCTTTCTACACATAGACCACCCCCCCCATCTGTTTGGATTCTAAGGCCATATTGGACCACATCTCACCTTCAAGGGGACTCCTTTCTGACCCTGTTTAGGCTCTGACACTCAGTGCCAGGCCACCACTACATCATACCCTGTGTGAATGGCCTCACTTTGCCTAGGCTTTGACATCTCTGCTGGGGTTCCTAGAAGGCAAAGGAAAGGGAAAGAGGAAGGAAAGCAAAGCAAAAGGGGAAGATAAATAGGAAATAACATCTGGGAGATTTGAATTGAGAAAATCTAATTTGAGCATCATCATCTGTATTTTTAAAATTTATTTTATTTTGTTGAGAATATACACAGCAGGACACTCAATAATTTCTGTATGTACAATTCAGTGACATTGATTATATTCTTCAAGTTATGCAACCATGTGCATATGCAACATATACAATGTTATGTGTCAGAATCTATTCCCCTGCAGTTGGGTTTTTGTTTGGTTTGGTTTTATTTAGGGAGTTGGGAAAGCTAATCGAAAGCTAATTCATTTACACACACGTATTGGATTCTCTTTTTTGTAAAGGGGATGAGGCAACATTGAGTTTCAAGCCTCATCAAATTTCAAAGCCTGAAAGAACACACAAGACGGGGCCACAACCTGTCCATTTTTCTAGGTCTTTTCTCAAGGCTCACCAATCTCACTTGTATTATAGCCACTGGAGACATACCATACTAAAAAACAAAAAAAACCTCTGCTGTTGAGTTGACTCTGATTCATAGCAACCCTATAATACAGAGAAGAAATGTCTCATAGAATTTCCAAGGCTGTAAATCTTTACAGAAACATACTGCCACATATTTCTCTCATGGAGCAGCTGGTGGTCTGAACTGCCAACCTTTTGGTTTGCAGCCGAGGTGCTTTAACCACTGCACCACCAGGGCTCCTTAGACATATGATAAACATGGGGAATTGAGGCACACTAAAGAAAAAGGTGCACTGTAAACTTTCACTCAAATCACAATAAAAAGTTAAAAAGAAAAATGTGCATTCACAGGAACCCCCTAGGGCATATGACCCCTGGACACCTTCTTGTGCCTTAGCATTGCAAAACAAAGCTTAGGAGAAGGGATAGAAAAAGGAAAATAAAGAAGAAATGTATAGGCCCCTTGGGCCCTTGGATGCCTGGGCCTTTAGGGTTTAGATATAGTTCTTTCTAGGGCCCTAGGCTGTTTTGCCTCTTGTAGCAAGGGGCATAGAGTGTGAAGCATGCAAGATCTTGGAAAAAAATATAATTGAACAAGGTCTAATCATCAGGATTGGAAGAGAAATGTGCAGTAAAATCCAACTGGAAGTTAGCTCAAAGGCATTTTAAAAATTTGCTTCACTGAATTAGAATTGCAGCCTTTTGCCCGAGATTTCTCCACAAATACCCTATGGGCATTTTTAAATCCTCAGAGCCTATAACTAATGTTATTCAAGGCAATTTTATGTGTCTAATTGTACAGATTACTTGCTAACTTTTGAGCAAGAAATGATCTCAAAATACCCTTGTGTCTCCTGATATTTCAAGGTAGGAGAATGCTCTGGAATACTTCCCATTTTCCAAATGTAATATTTTCCAAAATAAATGTTGGATTAACTGCATGGTTGATACCATGCGAACATTTTAATTCACACAACAATATTCTGGAGTTTATGGAAGCCTGGCCTTTTTCCAAGAGGTTTGGAAGTCCTAAAGTTGGCTGTTTCTTCTCTGTGGGAGAAAGATGGAGGATGTGGATCACAATTGGTAAATCAAAGAGGATGTCACAAACTGAATGGAGTTAAGCAGGGAAAAGTGCAATGCAATCTTTTGTGGGAGGAAAGTCAGTTGCACAGAGGGGAAGGACTGGTTACCATTAAAAGCTTCAAAATTAGGGCCTCAGAGGAGAGGTGAATGGGGGAGTTAACAACCCCAGGTTTCTTTCTCTCTCCTAGAGGATGGGGCTGTTGTAATGAGATCCAGGTGCAACCCCGAGATATCAGAGATCCCCATCTGTTCAGAGCCCCCCAGACCTTCAAGGCTTGTGACTCATGTTCTGCCTCTTCCAAGCAGCGTGCCCTGATCTCCTGAATGCAATCATCAAATGACATCACTTGGTCAAGATGATCTGGTTTCTTGTCCTTTTTCTTCCATATGGTCTGTGAGATTCTTGAGACCAGGATATAAATGGCACATGATAATTATGTGTTGAATGTTGATTGAATGCTTTTCCAGTTGGAAATAATCCCCTCCTTTTTTGAGCTCTCTTGGAGCTTTGCACTTACCTCACTCATGTAATTTTTCACATTCTATCTTGTACTACAATTTCTGTACATTTTAACTCCCCTATTAGATTTAGAATTCTTCTGCAAGAGAGATGAAATAATGCATGTAAAGTATTAGTACCATGTCTGCTGTATAATGATGGCTATTATTATTTGTGTAATGGTATACTTGGAGGAGTGAACTTTTTTATTTTTTAAAAAAATAAGCTTCAAGAAGTTATCTTGGAGCAGATCTTTGCAAGTTACTCGAGTGACCCTTCTTAATTGTGTAGCTACAAGGCATCTACTGTCTTGGAAGAAAGGAATAATGTTGTTGTTGTTAGGTGCCATTGAGTTGTTTCTGATTCATAACAACCCTATGCACAGCAGAACGAAACACTGTCCAGTCCAGGTGTTTTAAGTCTTCAAATAACTGTTCTTTCCCATTCCCCTTGAATAGAGAACTGGGGAATGAGCTTAGATAGGAGAGTTAGTGGTGAGTTACACAACTCTAAAGGGAGTTCTGAGGGGTGTCATTCCTACCAAATAAAATGTGGATGGTCCCCCAATTCCTAGCCCAGGAGATATACAAGGAAGCAGCTCTGCAAGGAGTAAAGTGAAAGAGGCTCTGACTCTCTTTGAGTTTCAAGGTTATTGGACCTTAAATGGATTGGGATGGTGCTTACTGATATCTGCTGGTAGGAAAGAAGACCAAGGGCCCCAGATAACACTTGCCATAGGGGAGGGCTGTCTGTGAACTGCTGGGCCTAACACAGCTTCTGACTGAGCCTAGATGATATCGTAAACAACATCTGAGACATTGGGTGTGCACGAAGTGAGCTGAGGAGCCAAACTTTGAAGGCAAAGCCTGGTATACCATGTAGCCATCCCAGAGTCTAGGCCAGCAGAGTAATACCTCAGCAGTGGACAAACCCAGTAGAATGTGAAGGACTAGCAGTTACCCAGTATGGCAGAAACAGAAACAAAGACACTTTTGGATTAACTCATTTTTCTCTCAACCTAGTTTTTGGAAGTTGGTCATAACTGTTTGGACTGAGGAAATACTTGGAATTCTTGAATAATTCAGGGGAGAGAGATAAGGACTTTTCTGTTAATGAAGGCCTATGTCTTAAAGCAATTAATTGACTCTTTATTATCATCTAGCTGTATTCTCCAAGCATGTGGCACGCTAACTGGCACACAATGGTGCTCCAGGACACCAAGGATCCTCAGGAAGTGTATTTGAATAATAAAGTTGAGAATTTCAGGTATTTCCAGAGTGAGTCTAGAAATCCGGAGCCCCAATGTGAAGGAAAAAAAAAAAAACCTCGCAGAACCCTCCAAGATGGATCAAAACAACTGAAATATCTTTGTAAAAAAAATTGGCATTTGACTGTTAACCAGAAGGTTGGTGATTCAAACCTACCAGCCAATCTGTGGAAGGAAGACCAGGCAATCTACTTTGTAAAGATTTACTGCCTCAGAAACCCAGTGGGGGTCACAATGAGTTGGAATCGACTCAATGGCAGTGGGTTTATCATCATTTAGACAAATCAATGCTTGATTTGTAATATTCGTCCTTGTTACCTTCTGGTTTCTTTCCTAAAATGCATATTCCATTATTAGATATTTGTTACAATACTATGGAATTTTACATTTGACATTTTCATTTCACATGATAGACAGGATACCATGCCTATTATCATCCTATGCTGTTTTAGTTTGCATGTTCTTACCTCTCCTTGTGTTTACTTCTTTTCCAACACATAATACTAACAGCCTGATGTATCATAATTCCATTCAATTATCATTTATATATATATATACTTATATTTATATATACATATACATACATACACACATATATAGTGGGTTTGAACCACCAACCTTCTGGTTAGCAGTCAAATGCCTTAGGCACTGCACTACCAGAGCTTCTTTTTAATTGTTGTTGTTGTTATGTGCCATCTAGTCGGCCCCGACTCATAGCGACCCCTCCTTGGGTTTCCGAGGCAGTATCACTACGGAAGTAGGATTGCCCAACCTTCCTTCCGAGGAGTGGCTGGTGGGTTTGAACCGCCAGCCTTCTGGTTAGCAGTCAAGTGCTTTAGCCACTATGCTACCAGAGCTGCATTTTACATGTATGAAACCAGGGTACGGCATGATTACTTCACTGGATCAAGGTCACAAAGGTTGTAATGGAAGAACCAGGATTCTGAAGGAAGGTTGGGCAATCTATTTCCATAGAGATACTGCCTCAGAAACCCAAGGAGGGGTCTCTATGAGTAGGATCTGACTTGACGGCAGTGTGTTGCATTTCTGTTGCTGGTAGTGTAGTCCCTAAGGCTTTTGACTGCTTTGTTCTGCTGTGCATAGGGTCACGATGAGTGAGGTCCCGATGGCACCTAATAACAACAACAACAACATTATTCCTTTCTTCCAAGATAGTAGATGCCTTGTAGCTATACAATTAAGAAGGGTCACTTGAGTAACTTGCAAAGCAAAGATCTGCTCCATGATGACTTCTTGAAGCTTATTTTTTTAAAAAATAAAATAAAATAAATTAAAAAGTTCACTTCTCCAAGTATACCATTACACAAATAGCCATCATTATACAGCATATATATATATATACACACACACACACACACACACACACACACCAAACTCACTGCTGTTAAGTCAATTGGACTCATAGCGACCCCTCCTTGCGTTTCTGAGGTGGTATCTCTATGGAAGTAGATTGCCCAGTCTTCCTTCCGAGAAGAGTAGCTGGGGGGTTTGAATCACTAGCCTTCTGGTTAGCAGTCAGATGCCTTAGGCACCATGCTACCAGCAATGCAAATGCAACACACTGCCGTCAAGTTGCATCCGACTCATAGTGACCCCTTCTTGGGTTTCCGAGGTGGTATCACTATGGAAGTAGATTGCCCAACCTTCCTTCTGAGGCTGGTGGGTTTGAACTGCCAGCCTTCTGGTTAGCAGTCAAACACCTTAGGCACTATGCCACCAGATACATACATACATATATATGTATATCAGTATATATATGTATATATATATACTTTGTTCACTGTTTTATAAAAATGGATTTTATAAAAATAGTAGAGCTGACAAGGGAGAAGGTTGTAGTCACTTCTTAGTCATAGCCAGCAACCCAGAGAGACCGAGTAGTTGAACCTGTGGGCCCGGGACCATAGTCACAAGGGACATCAAGCTCAATTGGCATAACATACTACACAAAACATTGTTCCACCTCCTACTTTGGTGAGTAATGACTGGGATCTTGAAAGCTTGCAAGCAGCCATCTAGATGCAATGATGGGTCTCTCCTCATCCAGAGCAAA
>NW_006921741.1:7005068-7006557 GCF_000298275.1 Orycteropus afer afer | reverse complement strand
TCAAACCCACCAGCCACTCCTCAGAAGGAAGGTTGGGCAATCTACTTCTGTAGTGATACTGCCTTGGAAACCCAAGGAGGGGTCGCTATGAGTTGGATCCTACTCCACAGCAGTGTTTGGTTTTGGTTTTCATAGCTACGACACATCATTTAACATTTTTCATATTTATTTCTTCTGTTTCTTTTGGGCTCCATGGGCCTAGCCCAAAAGATCAGTATTCCTAGATGGTGTACAACCACAATAACTTATGGCCATTTGAGTATAGAATTACTGCTAAGTTTTCACAGAAAAAAAAGTATCCTATTTCTCTACTCCTTTTTTGAGAGGATGTCAATCATTTTGTATAAAAGGAATGAAGATCCAGAGAAAAACCAGTTTTTTCCCCGTTTTTTTTTTTTTTTTTTTTCAAACAAAGGACAGAAAGTAAACGTTTCATTTTACTGAGCCACTAATAAGGCAGTCCATTATGCTTCTTTCAACCTGTTTTGTTGGGTCATGCAATGAACATTCCATGTACATATTTACACTAAATTCCAGTTTAACTTGGATTCAAAAAAACAGAAAGATTAAATATTTATAACTTCTTCTGCAGATTACTTTTGTGATTAATAGATAAAAGTGACAGCAACAGTAGAAACAGGAGATTTTTCTAAATTACTTATAAGGAATGTCACAGAATCAGTCCACATTCAACTCCCGTGAACCCATCAAACATTACTGAACACTTTCTATGTTCTTAGGCATTGGTGGCAATAGTGCACACTATTCTGCTATATTTCTCTTAGTAGTAGACCTGGCAAGAGATTATGAGACTTTAAACTAAGACAGTAGCAGAGCAGAGATTAGAGAGAAACGTAGGAGGTAGTATATATTGAGTTTTTTACACTAGATGTTTGGATTAAGAGAAAGAAGTCAATACTGATTCCAGGTTTTTGTGTTATGAAAAAAGGAGCCCTGGTGGGACAGTGGTCAAGTGCTTGGCTGCTAATTGAAAGGTCAGTGGTTTGAACTCACCAGCCACTCTGCATGAGAAAGATGTGGCAGTCTGCTTCCATAAAGATTCACAGCCTTAGAAATCATATGAAGCAGTTCTTCTCCTGTGGGGTCGCTATGAGTCAGAATCGACTTGATGGCATTGGATTTGTTGTTTTGTGTGTGTGTGCGTGTTTGTTTTTATGTTTGTTTCTAAAAGTCTTTGAAGTCTTCTCATCTCCATCTATAAAGCAATAACAACTCTATAGGTCAGGTATTATTACTGATTTTGTAATTGCTTTGTTGTTGTTGTTGTTATGTGCCGTTGAGTCAGCCCTGACTCATAGTGACCCCTCCTTGGCTTTCCGAGGCAGTATCACTGCGGAAGTAGGATTGCCCAACCTTCCTTCCAAGGAGTGGCTAGTGGGTTTGAACCGCCAGCCTTCTGGTTAGCAGTCAAGTGCCTTAGCCACTATGCTACCAGAGCTCCCTGTAATTGCTTTATGGAGACATAATT
>NW_006921741.1:6994990-7004123 GCF_000298275.1 Orycteropus afer afer | reverse complement strand
TTTACCTATTTATCAGCTGATGGACATTTGGGTTGTAGCAGGTACTATTATTACCATCTGTCCTTTATTTTAGAGATGAGGAAACTGAATCTAAAGGAGGTAGAAAAAGGAAATGTATAGATTATGATCTAAAAAGAAATACTTGAGAAAAAGACGTTTAACTTCATTAGTAATAAAAGAAATGTAAATATTAAACTTATGATGAATATTTTCCCCTCAAAGAACAAAAATATATAAAAGGGAAGGAGACTATCCAGTCTTGGATAGGGTGTAATTAACTGGCTTCTCAAGCATTACTGGCAAAAACATAAATTGGTGGCTTTTCTGCAAATACTCTTGCAATGTATACTAAGAACCTTAATATTCATATCATTTGATCTCTCCTTAGAATCTAGCGTAAGAAAGTAAATATAAATTCAGAAAAGACTTTATGTTCAATGACATAACAATTGAGAGGAAAAAAGACAGGAATAATCTAAATACGTAACAATGAGGAAATAGTTTTTTAAAAAAGTACACAATTATGCAGCCATTAAAATTATGTTTACTGATATAAAACTTTGGAAAAAATATTCCTGCTATATTTTTAAATGAAATAAAAGATACAAAATTTGATCTGTTACAAAACATATGATCACAACTCTTCAAGCAATACATAGTAAAAGACAAAGAAAAATACATCAAATATACTAAATTGCTAAGGATTTTTTTTCTTTCCATTTTCTGTTATTTGCCAAATTTTCTATAATCAGCATTTATTACTTTCAAAATAGGAAAAGGTAAAGTTGCTTAAAAAAAAAAAGTTAATGGGTTTTATGTATGTTCTGATCCCAAATTACTCCCCCTCTCTCACTGACATACAGCATATGACTAGGGGAGTGCTGTCCTATGTCTCTTTGAAGCGCCAGCTCTGGAGATAAGCTTTAGTTGACCTGTGGGCCTGCTGATGTGCTAGCAATGCCAGATAAGGAATTTTAAACACCAAAGGAAACTACAGAGCCACTGGATTGTCCGCATCAGGAGAGCCCAATCAGTCTCTTTTTGTTTCTTCTGGTCAGTGGCCCTGAAAGCAAGCGAGATTACACTGTAGCTTTTGCACTCTGTCCAGGATGACAGGCTCCACCACTTAAAGCTCTGTGGTGGAGACTCTGGCACCAGAGGAATGCCTGGCTGGAGAGATAGTGAAGAACTCAGATAAGATCTCCAAACAAAGACACTCTTTCTGGCTAACATTTTCCAAACAAAGTCTTAGGACAAATAGAAACCTCTAGGAAATATGGAACCAAATGTGGGTAGGAATTCTTTGGCCTGACGCCTTGTAAGGATTCCAAACCAAAGCAAACCAAACCCACTGCCACTGAGTTGATTCCAACTCATAGCTATGCTGTAGGACAGAGTAGTACCACCCCATAGGGTTCCAAGGCCACAAATCTTTATGGAAGCAGACTGCTTCATCTTTCTCCCAAGGAGTGGCTGGTGGGTTAAAACAGCCAACCTTCTAGTTAGCAACCCAGTGCTTTAACCACAGTGCCACCAGAGCTCCTTTGGAAGGTTTACCAAACTAAAAACCTCATGGTGACCCACCTTGGGTTTCCAAGGTAGTATATCTTTATGGAAGCAGACTGCCTCATCTTTCTTCTGCAGAGCAGCTGGTGGGTTCAAACCACTGAACCTTCTGGTTAGCAGCCAAATACTTTAACCACTATACCACCAAAGCTCCTTGGAAGGATTAGGTCTTTCCAAATTCTTACTCCTATTCTCATTCATTCAGTTGTCATTTACCTGTTGAACAGACGTGATAAGCCAGATGTGGTTCCTTAGATGTTTTGCTTACAAACTCAAAAGATGGACAGGTAAACAGACAATAAGGTCCAGTGTACAGGATGTTATGGCTGTGATATAAGGGCACCTTTAACTACTGAGGGAGGCTTTTTGGAGGAAGTTGACTCTAAAGTGAAACTTAAGAGGAGTTAGGTGATGGTAAATGGGTATGGGAGAGAAAAAGAGTCTTCCAAGCTGAGGAAATGCCTAAGACAAGAGAGGTAGAGAGCATTTAAGGAAGTTTAAGAAATTTTGGGAGTCGGTGGTACAAATGGTTAAAGGACTTGCTGATAAATGAAAGGAAGGATGGAGATTTGAGTCCATCCAAAGATGTCTTGGAAGAAAGGCCTGATGATCTACTTCTGAAAATCAACCATTGAAAACCCTATGCAGCACAGTTCCACTCTGACACACGTGGGGGTCTCTAAGAGTCAGAGTTGAGTCATAGCAACTATTTTTGTTTTGTTTTGTTTTGTTTTTTAATTTGGAATGGAAGAAGGAAAGAGGGCAAGTGGTTCCTTCAAACTCCTCTTAGATTGAGTTGTGGAGAAAGATAAGCGGAAAAACAAGAAAAATAGATTTGCTAAATCCTCCTTTTTATTTTCCTCATCCCTTTGCCTTTTCCTTTGTACCAGAGTAAGCTCTTCTTGACTCTCATACCCCTTGTGCTACACTTTCAAGGTTGCAGAGGAAATGAAAGGGCAGAGCCAGTCCAAGATTCATGCAAATGATGCTGCCATCGCACAAATGGGATGGAACACTGGAGCCAAAGGCAACTGACCACTTGTGTTGCCGTTGAACACTGCCACTCCAAACATTTCCAGTTCCTAGGGCCAAAGTAGGGAGGTAGTGGGTGTTTGTCATTCGGTCATTCACAATTTTGAATGTAAAATAAATATCTATTGTTGTAATTCACAACCTCATTGGGAAAATAGCATTTGCAAACATGAATCAGCTCAGGAATTATTTTATTCATTTAATTGTCTGTTAGGCTTATTGCCTAACTACTCCATAAAAATATAGACTACATTTTTTTCAACTTTGGAAATCGTGTTGACTTATTTTGTTGAATGAATACATAAATGTGTATAATCTTGTTCTTTTCTTTCTTTCTTTTTTTGCTGTTTGCATAACAATTAAATATGAGACAATAGTGGGGTGAGGGGTAACAAGGTTTTACTGAGCTCTTATTATGTGCTAAGCACTATGTGAAGTGCTGGGGAGAAAAAGATGAAAAAGGCCTATCCTAAAGGAGAGTTTGTTTGTTTGTTTGTTTTAAAGGAGCTCAGGGTCAAAGAACCTGTCTATATATACAGGGGACAGAGAATAAGATGGAAAATGAGCATTGAAATGCAATTGAAGAGTAAATGCTGATCTTGTGAGACCATTTAGACAGGTTCATTTGTTCTCTATCATTTTGGACAACTCATTTAAGGGCTGAGTTGGGTAAGAGATGTGGTACCTCACTGCTCCTTCACAGGTGAGGAAACTCATAAAAATATGAAATAATCACAAAAATATGGAAGTTTGAACTCAAGACTTCACTCACTCAACTTGTGTACTTGGACTTCATTCTGAGGCTCAGACTTCTTATCAGAAACAGAGATAACAAAAGCTATGTGTGGCAGATATTAATGGCCTACCCAGTGGCACTATTCCCCTTTTTCTTGCTACCAGTTCTCCCAGTTTTCTTTGGGGGAGGAAAATGCCTAACCTGAAGGTTGGGCAATCTACTTCTGTAGTGATAGTGCCTGGAAACCCAAGGAGGGGTCACTATGAGTTGGATCCGACTCGATGGCAGTGAGTGTGGTTTTGGTTTTTAGATGATGGTTCATGAATGGTCTAAGGGATTGGGAAATCTTTTCTGTAAAGGCCAGATAATATTTTCAACTTACTGCCATTGTAATGTGAAAATACCTTTCAACCAAAAACAAAACCCATTGCCGTTGAGTTGATTCTGATATAGACACTGATATAGACAATACCCAATGAATAGGCATGGCTATGTTCCAATTAAACTTTATTTACAAAAAAGGCAGTGGTCTGAATTTAGTGGTAGTGTATGTGCCACCCCAGTCTAAGGCTATCCTGACAATTCTATTCCTTTCTTTCTCAGATTCCTTTCCAGTGAAGGGTGCCCATGTGACCCAGTTCTAGCCAATGAAATCTAAGTAGAAGTCTGATGAGAGGATTTCTGGGGAAGTTTTTGCTTTCCTTATTAAATGGGGACAAATGTGGTTGCCCCCAACCTTCTCCTCAATCTACCTTGAACGTGGATGTGACATCTGGAGCTCATGTACCTATATTGTACTCATGAGATGATAAGCATAAGACTAAATGTGTGGGTTCAACAACATGGACTTCCACTTACCAAGGCTCACTCAGCTACAGCCGCTACTGAGTGCTGAATCTGCTAGCAACAGAGACCAACACTGAATCTGCAATATGGAACAATTCCTTAGGGTGACCAGCCAGCAACATGGTAGCAGGTTGATTATATTGGACCACTTCCATCATGGAAAAGACACCATTTTGTTCTTATTGGATTACACACTTACTCTGGATATGGATTTTCCTTCCCTGCACACAATGTTTCTGCCATAACTACCATCTGTGGACTTACAGAATTCCTTATCCTCTGCCATGGTATCTCACACAGCATCACCTAGTATCAAGGGACTCTCTTCACAGCAAATGAAGTGTTGCATTGGGTTCATGCTCATGGGATTCATTTGTCTTACCACGTTCCCCACCATCCTGAAGCAGCTGGCTTGATAGAACAATGGAATGGCTTTCTAAAGGCACAATTATGTCACCTGCTAGGCAGAAATACCTTGCAATGTTCTCAAGGAGGTTGTATATGCTCTAAACCAGCATTCAGTATATGGCATGTTTTCTCCAATAGCCAGGATTCACAGGTCCAGGAACCAAGGGGTGGGAATAGAAATGGAACAATTCTCTATTGTCCCCAGTAACCCACTCAAAAAATGCTTGTTTCCTCCCCCTGCAACTATATGCTCTGCAAGTCTGGATGTCCTACTTTCAAAGGGAGGAATACCTCCACCTGGAGACACAACATGGATTCCATTGAATTGGAAGTTAGGAATGCTATCCTATCATTATGGGTTCCTCATGCCTGTGGATCAACAGGCAAAGAATGGAGTTGCTGTATTTGCTGGTGTATTTGATCCTGATTACCAAGAGGAAATTGGATTGTTATTATATAATAGAGGTAAAGAAGAGTATGGCTGGAATACACCAGTTTCCTCAGGATGTCTCCTGACATCCAGAGTACTGCCATACTCTGTAATTAAAGTCAATGGAAAACTATAGCAACCCAATTCTGTTATGACTACTAATAGCCCAAACCCTTCAAGAATGAATATTTGAATCATCCCACCAGGCAAAAAGAGCCATGACCAGCTGAGATGCCTGCTTATGGCAAAGGGAATACAGAATGGATGGTAGAAGAATGTAGTTCTAAATACCAGCTATGACCACATGACCAGTTACACAAATGAAGACTGTGATTGTTATGAGCATTTCTTGCATGTGCACATCGATTTTTTTTTTTTGTTTTCTTCACTTATAAAATATAAGATGCAAAAAAAAAAGGATAAAATGTGAAACATGTTAAGGATAGTAATATTAAAATGTATAGGCTAGTTCCTTGATAGACTCACTAAGATGCTTCATCAATGCCCAAACTATCTATAGCACTACTTACCTAAGAAATATAAACTCATATTTTTTTCTAAGTCACTGTGGTCAGGTTTTCTGTGTTTTACAGACAAATCTATTCCTAAGTAATTTTAATAAATCACAAATTTAATTTATTGTGACTATTAGATTAGATTAATACACAAATCATGTGGCACACACTAGAGGCTTAATAAATGATGTTTCTCTTCACATTTCATGTCACAGAAAATTGATATCAGTTGGGGTCCATTCTGGTAACATTTTGCACAAGTTTCTTTTAAGAATAAATTTCTTAGTTTCACTTTAATTTTAAGATTCCATGGCCCCAGAAAGACTATAACAGGGAAAGACCAGAAAAAATATCTAGTTTCACAAGAGCTTGAGTATGAAAAGATCCCAGTAACTGTCATATAAATTGAGATACAATCTCTTCATGTTGTTTGGCACTGTCAAGTCGGTTTCAACTCATAGCAACCCCATGTACAATAGGACAAAACACTGCTGAGTCCTTACCATCCTCACAATCATTGCCATGTTTGTCACAGTCACTGTGTCAGTTCATTTTGTTGAGGATCTTCCCCTTTTATGCTGACCCTCCACTTTATCCAGCACAACATCCTTCTCTAGGGACTGGTCCCTTCTGACAACATAACCAAAGTATGAGAGATGAAGTCAGGCCATTCTTACTTCTAAGGAGCATTCCAGCTGTACTTCCTCCAAGACAGATTTGTTCATTGTTCTAGCAGTCCATGGTACACTCAATAATCTTCACCAAAACCACAGTTCTAATATTTCAATTCTTATTTGGTCTTCCTTATTCATTGTCCAGCTCTCACACACATAGGAGGCTACTGGAATTGGAAAGACAATGGCTTGGGTCATGTGCACCTTAGTCTTCTAAGTGACATCTTTGAATCTCTCACTAGTAAATATTAATGAAAGTCTCCTTCTGCATTCCTTCCTGGGTTGTTTGCCAAGGTTCCTCTAAGATGCCTTGCACAAATGCATGGCTCATAGGAAATCCATCTGTCAACCACCCATAGATGTGACTTTCTTGTTCCCGTTATCTTGCACTCTTACAGACTCATCTTACTAAAGAATTAGATCAGTGTGGAAAGAAGCTCCAAGAAGAAGGCATTTTTAAACTTGAAGGAAGAGGAGATGTCAGAAGCAAATTAGTTCAAAGATTGAGAGCAGCGTGGAAAAATGTTCAGAGTCAATCAGATCAGAAACATGTTTCTGAAAAGCAGTTTCTGGCATCTTTCTCTCTCTCTCAGTCTCTAACTCATGGCAACCCTGTGCACAACAGAACAAAACTCCTCCTGGTCCTGTGCCATCCCCATGAGGGGATGACCCTATTGCATGACCCTAAAGCAGTCACAGACAGTAATATCACATGACCATTGTGATCCATAGGGTTTTCACTTGCTAATTTTTGGAAATAGATTGCCAGGTCTTTCTTCCTGGTCCAGCTTAGTCTAGAAGCTCCACTGAAATCTGTTCAGCATCATAGCAACAAGCAAGCCCCCACTGACATATGGGTGGTG
The DNA here is from genome assembly GCF_000298275.1 of Orycteropus afer afer. Lineage (NCBI taxonomy): Eukaryota > Metazoa > Chordata > Mammalia > Tubulidentata > Orycteropodidae > Orycteropus > Orycteropus afer. Next base: position 6,997,053 of record NW_006921741.1, on the reverse strand, counting down.
GCTGCACATGAGGTGCACTGACTGGAAATCAAACCCAGGCCCCCACATGGAAGATCTCGTTTCTACCACTGAACCATCAATGCCCCTGTGTGCATGTATGTAAAACTAAAACTCACTGTCACTGAGTCAAGTCCAACTCACAGCAGCCCCTCATTGGGTTTCCAAGGTTGTAAATCTTTATGGAAGCAAGCCATCTCACCTTTCTTCTGCAGAACAGCTGGCAGGTTTGAATCACTGACATTTTGTTTAGCAGCCAAATGCTTTAACTACTATACCACGAGAGCTCCTTGTTTGTGTGTATTGCTCAGCTTATAATATTAATGTAGAACCAAAAAGTATACAAGAAATGTTAGGAAAAGCAAAGGTGAATGGGTGGTTGACACATGGATCATTGGAGATAGAAATGGATGACGTGAATGATGAGGAAGTGAGTGGTCTTTACTGCCTCTTGTTCTGGCCTAGCTTTGTGAGAATTTTAGTTTTCCGTCACAAATACTGAAATTTCCTGTTATAGCATGAAAGCAATTACAGATGGTAAAGAAAAAACCTTTTTTGCAAAATCACTGTTGATCTTGATTTGGCCCATAGTCATAGTTTGCCCACTCCTGCTCTCAAACCAAAAAACAAACCCACTGCCATCAAGTCGGATCCGACTCACAGTGACCCCTCCTCCTTAAGTTTCCAAGGGGGTATTTCTACAGAAGTAGATTGTCCAACCATCTTTCCAAGGGAGTCGCTGGCGGGTTTGAACCTCCAGCCTTCTGGTTAGCAGTCAAAGGCCTTTGGCACTAAGCCACTCCTGCTCTAGACTATGCCAGATAGCATATATAGGTGCCCTTCAGGAACTACACCTGTCATTTTGCTACCAGCCTGAGGATGGAGACAGAGAGCTATAGATAAAGAGAAGACCAGGTTCCCTGATAAAATTTTAAAAATAAAATAAAACAGTTTTTTTTTTTTAGCCATTGAGTTGATCTGACTCATGGAGACCCCATGTGTTTCAGAGTAGACCTGCACCCCACAAAGTTTTCTATGGCTGTGAACTTACTGAAGTAGGTAACCAGACCTTTCTTCTGAGACACCTCTGGATGGATTCAAATTGCCAACCTTTTGATTAGTAGCCAAGTGTTAACAATTTGCGCCCCCAGGAACTCCAGGTTCATAGGAGTCTCTAAGCCTGATACATCTGGAGCCTACTCTCCCTCTATGCTTTTTACCTTGTGAGATAAGACATTTCCTCTTCATTTATTTCACTTTAAGTGAGCTTTCCTCTTACTTGCAGCCAAGAGCATGCTAGATGCCATACTTCTCTAGGAGGAAATTCTCCTCCTAGTCTATTTCCCTCCTAGACTGCAATAGAATAGTAAATGTCCTCCAGGCTGGTAATAATAGTAGGAGAAAGAATAAAAAAGAAATGCCTCCTTACTGCAGACTTCCCAGAGAAAGAATTAATTTTTAATTTAGTAAATTATTCAATCCTTTTAGGAATTGCTATACTGTTAAACAGTTGGCACTATCAGTGACCTGTTAGGCTAGTGTTTAAAGAGGTTTGAAGATGATTGGGCTATATATATTTCCTTTCCTCGTTTCATGGGCTAACTTCACTAAACCACTCATTTATATTCTATTTGTCTCTTATTGTTTCATGTGTGTAAATTTTGTCTCTACCAATTGAGATGGAAGCTCATTTAAGGCAGGTAACTTTTGTAGATCTTGTAGAATCTGTAAGGTCATTTGATAGGTGTGCAACATATACATTATTAACTGAAATTTTAAAAAAACCTTTATTGTAAATATATATATATAATAAAATAACTGCCATTTTAACTTTTTATAAATGTGTAACTCAGTCACATAAGTTGCATTCTCCATGTTGTACAACCATCACCACCATCCATTTCTAAATATTTTTCATCACTCCAAACAGAAACTCCATACTCCTTAAGCAACAACTCCCCTTCCCACCCACCGCCCACACACCCTCTAGCCCTCAGCAACCACCAAACTTCTGTCTTTATGCATTTTCCTATACAGTTTATTTAGGGAGCTCTGATAGCATAGTG
>NW_006921741.1:6992347-6993565 GCF_000298275.1 Orycteropus afer afer | reverse complement strand
TTTTTTTTTTTTTTTTAATTCAGCTAGTATTTGAGCTATTCATTCATTCTTTCTCTAATAGGAATATTTTCCCTTCACCAAAACGTGTGCAATATGAACTTGCAGCACAGGAACCTACTCTTCTAGCAAGCTGTTGTTAACAATCAATATATCACAACATGCAAAGGTTTACCAATATGTTCCTGAAATAAACAAGTCATTTCTTGCTAGGTACAGATAGCAGAGAGTGGCCTGTTTTCAAACAACCTTTGGGCAATTTTCAAACATAGCTGGGCAAAATACGTAAGAGAGGTCAGCAAGTAGATGAAACCAGATTATTATGGGAAGCAAGGAAAAAAAAAAAAAAGAAGAAAAGATTAGTCTAGCTTAGACTTGCCTTAATTATAGCCTATATACAATGAAATGTGGTAATTTGCTTCTAGTTGATTTAATGGTATAATCCATTTTTTACACTAGTAAATTGCTCCAAATTGCCTTTTATATAAACTATGTTACAAGAAATGTGTAATTCTATTACAAATATTGCTTGATCAAAAAGGGTAGAATTTTTAAGGTGGCTTAAAAAAAAAATGTAGTAGTATCAACCAGTATTCCTATAGTCTCTAAGCATCTTTAAAAAAAAAAAAAAATTACAGATTTATTTTCCTGACTGTATAAGTTATATGCACTTACGGTAGAAAGTACAAAGAAAAAATAGAAATTATGAATAAACTAAAAATCGAATGATGTTACTGTTGTTAGTGCTGTCAAGAAGGTTCCTACTCATAGAGACTCTATGTACAACAGAATAAAACACTGCCTAGGCCTGCACCATCCTAACAATCATTGCTATGTTTTAAATTGTTGCAGCCACTATATCAATCCATCTCATTGAGAGTCCTCTTCTTTTTGCTGACCCTCTCTTTTACCAAGCATGATGTCCTTCTCAAGGGACTGATCCCTCCTGATAACATGTCCAAAGTACATGAGACAAAGTCTTGTGTTCCTTGCTTCTAAGGAGCATTTTAGCTATTGTTGTTGTTGTTAGGTGTCGTCGAGTCATCTGACTCATAGCGACCCCATGCACAGCAGAATGAAATATTGCCCGATCCCGTGCCAGCTCCATGAGCCCATCATTGCAGCCACCGTGTCAATCCATCTCATTGAAGGCCTTGCCCTCTTTCCTCGACCCTCCACCCTACCAAGCATGACATCCTTCTCCAGGGAATGGTCCCTTCT
>NW_006921741.1:6962867-6991220 GCF_000298275.1 Orycteropus afer afer | reverse complement strand
CTCACTGCCATCGAGTCGATTCTGAGTCATAATGACCCCCTTTGGGTTTTCAAGGTGGTAAATCTTTACAGAAGTAGACTGCCCAGTCATCTTTCCACAGAGTGGCTGGTGGGTTTGAACTGCCAACCCTCTGATTAGCTGTCAAATGCCTTAGACACTATGCCTCAGAGCTCCTGCTAAGAGATTTATTCCCTCTTCTGGCAGTGCATGGTATATTGGTATTCTTCATCAACATCACAATTCAAATGCATCAATTTTTCTTTGGTTTTCCTTATTCATTGTCCAGCTTTCAGATGCATATAAGGTGACTGAAAATACCACGGTTTGGGTCAGGTGCAACTTAATCCTTAAAGTGCCATCTTTACTTTTTAACACTTTACAGAGGGCTTTTGCAGCAGGTTTAGCCAATGCAATATGTCATTTGATTTCTTGACTGCTGCTTCCATGGGTGTTGACTGTGAATCCAAATACTATGAAATCCTTGATAACATCAATATTTTCACTGAAAATTCTGGGACAGTTCCTTCTAGTTCTTCTCTACCTCTGTCTTTCTCTTTCTTATAGAAAAAGATAAATGTTAATATCTATAGCTATAATAATATTGTGCATCATAAACATTTTCTCTAGTTATTAAAAATAATCTATACATCTATAAGCTTTACTATATCCTCCTCCATTTTAGTTTAAAAGGCCAAGAAAGTCATGGCATTTAAAAATATTTTTTAAATAAATATCATTCATAAATCCTATTGTTTTAGTATAACTATTTTCATATTTCCTACCATTTCCTTTACAGAGCTGAGGTGATTTTGTATTCTATTACATAGTAAATACATCGTAATCTGACCATGGGATCCTTTTTTCAGAAAGCATTATGTAGTACTGGTTCTTGAATGTGGTCTCTGGACCAGCAGTAGCAGCATCACTTAGGATTTGTTAGAAATGCAAATTCTCAGGCTTTATCCCAGATTTGAGGAGGCCTGGGGATGTAGTGGGTAAAGCATTCAGCTGCTAACCAAAAGGCTGGCAGTTCAAACCTAGCAGCCACTCTGTGGAAGAAAGATGAGACAGTCTCCTTTTGTAAAGATTTACAGCCTTGGAAACCCTATGGGGCAGTTCTACTCTGTCCTACAGGGTCATTATGTGTTGGGATCAACTGATAGCAGTGATTTTTTTTTTTTGTTGTTATTTTTTTCCCAATCTACTGAATTAGAAACTCTGGGGTTGGGCCCAGCAATCTATATTTTTAATAAACTCTAGGTGATGCTGATGCACACAAAAGTTTGAGAACTACTGTCTTATTGGGATCAATAATCTGAAGAACATCTTTTGGGATGTTTGTATGGTTTGTACAGTTTGTACAGTTTCCCTTCTGACTCATCTCTATGTTTTCTGAGAGGGTATGGATACAAATTGCCGCCTGCTTCTACTTCCTCATGGGTAAAATAGGAATATTTAATTTCTTCCCAGGATAAGGATTAAATATAATAAAGAGGAAAAGGGTTTTGTAAACTCCTAAGTGGTACATAGATATTAGTTATTAGTATGGTAACCCCAAGTTTAAGCTGTAAGATTTATATTACTAAGCTCTGGGGAGAGCCAAGCAGAACCACAGATGGTTCTTAACTTTCACATATTCAACATTTATACGACCCGATTTTCACACATTATACATACCACCGCTAAAATGCCTTTCCCACACCAAATCTGGAATTTCATACACTTGTAGTTTAATGAGCAATTCGAGGTATCTCATGGCTGCACCACCTGCCAGCCCACAGTTCTGCTTTGGCAGAGTCACATCTTTTTCTGTTCCACAGTTTCTGTGCATAGTTTATTGTATCTTGCCATCAATATTTACAAAGAAACAAGAGAAGCAATAAAAGACACAGTCCTTAACCATTTTCTACTAAATTTCTGTGACAATCTCAGGCTATGATTGTTCCTATTTTTGTTTCACAAATGCATCAGCTCCCAAATATCTCTTACTACACTAGTTAATATTTCTTTCAAGTTCTTCTGTGTTCCCTGAGTTATATCTGTTTCCCTGATGAATTTGTTTTTCTGGCTCCTTCTTTGTCTTCATGTCTGGTGATCACTCAGCTGGTGATCCTTAGTTGTCTGTATTTTTATGATTTTAGTGTGGGCTTCTTCTGCAGCTGCTTAGGTATGTTTCATCAACAGGCCTCTCTCCTAATAGAAAGGATAGTTATGGTCTTCATATAAGTGAGTAGGGCCTTGGCCAAGAGACTTCACTTTCGGAAGCACAGGCATGGTGCAGATAAATAGGCTGAAACCACTTGCCCTCGCTACCTGCTCCTCTTCCCGCTGCCAGAATAAAGAGGGCTTTACTTTGGCATTTGATTACTTCAGTAAGTTTTTCTTTTATGCAAAGATGACATATTTTGCATTCTTTCTGAGTCCATTTTAGAGGTTTCATCTCATTCAGCCCTCTACCCCTCTACCCCCACACATCATTCCAAAAAAACAAAAGTTGATTCCAACTCATGGCGATACAGAGTAGAGCTGTACTCCACAGGGTTTTCAAGGCTGCCACCTTTCAGAGCCAGATCAGGCCCTTCCTACCAGCTACCTCTGAGTAGGTTGGAATTGCCAACGTTTCAGTTAATAGTCGAGCTCAAACCATTTGCACCACCCAAGGATCTTCCAAAAACCCAAATTGACTACCATCAAGTTGATTCTGACCCATAGCGACCCCCTTTGCTTTCTGAGGTGGTAAATGTTTACGGAAGTAGATTGCCCAGTTTTCCTTCCACAAGACCTTCCATTGTTGTTGTTGTTGTTGTTATGTGCTGTTGAGTCGGACCTGACTCATAGCAACCCCTCCTTGGGTTTCTGAGGCAGTATCACTACGGAAGTAGATTGCCCAACCTTCCTTCCGAGGAGTGGCTGGTGGGTCTGAACTGCCAGCCTTTGGTTAGCAGTCAAGTGCCTTGGGCACTACGCTACCCGAGCTCCTGGTCCACTGTTACATGTTTATTATTTTTGATGGCTGTCAGATACAATATTTCTAAAATATTACATTTGGGACATATTTATACTAAAGATGTTGTTTATCAGAAATTCTTTTTTAACTTTTTATGGTGATTTTGGTAAAAGTTTACAGAGCAAATTCATTTTCCATTCAAAATAATGCAGAATGCTTTATGAATTTGTATGGCAGTCTTGAACAAAACTCGCTGCCATCAGGTCAATTTTGACTCATAGCAACCCCATTGGGTTTCCCAGGCTGTAAATCTTTATGGAAGTCAACTGCCTCATCTTTCTTCCTTGGAGCAGCTGGTAGGTTCAAACCACTGACCTTTTGGTTTGCAGCCAAATACCTTAACCACTACACCTTCTTCTCTGCACCGTTCCAATTTTAGCATACGTGCTGCTGAAGTGAGCACTTATCAAAAATTCTTATTTAATTAAGTGCCTTGTATTTTTTTTTTTTTTTTTTTTTGTTAAATCTGGCAACACAAATTCTTTTTTTATTATCATTTTGTTATTTTAAAGAATTTGGAGGATGGGAGAAGGAAGATTGACTTGTACGGTCATTTTACCATCTTGATTCAAGAAAGAAATTTGGCTGAAGGCTGATAAACCACCTTAGTTAGCACCATAATCTACTGATCTGTCTGCTCACTCCTCTGCAAAATTCTCTGTGCAAGCCTGTGAAAAATTGTGACCAGAAAGTCCTTCTTTCTAACACTAAGTGAATTTCTTATGTCTACAAAATATCATTTCAAGTAAGCTAAGAGCAGAATTTGAGGCAAGAAATTAATTTCAATAAGTAATTTTACTGTCTGCATTTAATATTTGTGTTTGAACATTTTCAATAATCATATATGTATTGTACAACACTCAGGTTTCTATTTTTAATCCAAAGTAAAAATATTTATAATATATATTAAGGACTTTATAATTTTTTCTTTTTTTTTTTTAAGTTCTTGGGGATAAAATTCCTCACATAACATGTAAGTCTACTGCTTGACTTTTAAATATTACACTTATTCATATAAGTTTTCAGGAATTCATTAAGCACAAAAATAAAACTGCCTCAAAAGAGATGTAATAGAAAAAAAATTTAAATGTGACTTTTCAGCCCTTGGGCTAGAAAAATAAATATCTAGGTATTTTATTAGCTTCTTGCAGCTTATACCAATCTTGTTAGCCTAGCTTAAGTTTTTAGGGGATAAAATTTCCCATTGTAGTTAGTTCTCTCTCAATAGTTATGGATGTTATAAGATTATCACACATTCTGCCTGTGAGTACTTTGGATTTCCATTCACTTATCCCATAGGTTTTGAAATGTGGGCTCCTTATATCCCAACACTTTTGGTACAATATCTTGTGGTGGGTTGGTGGAAGGATACCACCCTGGTTTTGAGGCTTCTGGCAGAATATTATTCTGGTGGGGCTGTGGTTGCTACTGAGTTATTGCTGAGGAATCATGTCCAAGGCTTATCCCGTTTGGGTTTTGCCTATGCATTAAATACTGTTAGTGGCTTTATTTTCCTCATTGTTCCCATTTGAATAAAATGAAAACTCTTGTGAAACAGGATTTCTGGAGATGATGGGAAAAGGTCTAAGTCCAAAAGATCCCATGCTGCTTTGCATAAATGGGATTCACTCCTGTTCTACTCAACTGTTCTCTAGAGAGATAAGAGGAATTGTGCCTGAAGATGTTTTTTCCTATCTGGTAGAAAACAGTCATAACAATAATAAAAAGAAGAAGAACCAGTATTTACCATGTACAGGTTAAGTACTAGTCTAAGCATTTAAAATGTATGCTTAGTAAGAGTCATAATGATAACCAGTACAATTTATAAAGTCCATCTATAAGCTAAGTGATTTACAGACATTAATCTTCACAACAACTTTTTGAGAGAGATAAGGAAGCTGAAGTACTGAAAAGAAACATGCCCAAGATCATACAGGTGGTAAATAAAAACAATTAACTTAGCTTCTACAGCCTTTTTCCTATAAAACAATTGAATCCATTTCCATACTTAAAAAAAATGTTGTTGTTGTTGTTACATGCCATCGAGTCAGACCTGACTCATAGCGACCCCTCCTTGGGATACTGTAGCAGTATCACTACAGAAATAGATTGCCCAACCTTCCTTCAGAGGAGTGACTGGTGGGTTTGAACTGCCAGCCTTCTGGTTAGCAGTCAAGTGCCTTAGGCACTATGCTATCAGAGCTCCTAAAAATAAAAAATACTTGGTCGTTTATCATCTTATTTTACTTTGACAAGAACTTTGAAGAGAAGTAAAGAAAATACTATTCACTCCATTTTAAAGGTTAAGGAAAATGAGACACAAAGCAGTTAAATGGCTTGCCCAGCAGCAGAGCTTGTACAGAGCCCCACATTTCTGGTGTTAATGCAATACTTTTTCTATTATCCACGCACTCCTGTGACCAGGTGAAATCACGTTACCAAAATCAACCTCACTGCCATCAAGTTGATTATGACTCATAGCGACCCCTCCTTGGGTTTCTGAGGTGGTATCTCTACGGAAGTAGATTGCCCAACCTTCCTTCCGAGGAGTGGCTGGTGGTTTTGAACCACCAGCCTTCTGGTTAGCGGTCAAATGCCTCAGGCACTACGTCACCAGAGCTCCTGAAGTCATGTTAAGAGAATTTAATTTTAAATGCTTCCTCTTAAAGCAAACCTGGAGAGAGTCAACATCCCAGGGTTCTTAGTTTCCACATAGCCATTGTTTATACCTAATCTAATCATGGTGAGAAGAGAGGCAGTTGTTAAATATCCAAGAATCCAGAGCGTCAATGAGTGCCAGCAAACATTGATCTTCAAAGATAGATGGATTCTCAACAGTTTTATATTCCAAACCACACTTCCCAATAAAAATGTTCTTCCACAACAAGTTCCAAAGTAAGCTCCAGGCCTGGATTCCAGGCCATGAATTCAATGGGAGGGTGTCATCCATTCGACCCACAAAAAAGCTGGCAAGTTTAGCAGACTCCCAGTCTCCATCAAACTGTCTTTGATGGTAAAGCCATATGGGCTTCTGTAGGCACCACCTGATCTTGTCCTCTTACCTTTACAGGGCTGTCCTTGCCTTATAACCTCCCCTCCAAGTCACTAGTTCCCTGTACAAATGTTTCTTCTAGCCAGAAAGATACACTGACTCAAATGATCAGATTAATATGCTAATAATTTTTCTTGGCAAATCAGTACTGAGTCACTTCAGGTCTCTACAAACTTTCTTCCAACAACTCGACAGCCCTATCCCATTACAATCAGAGTTCTTAAAACCTAGATGCAGGTTGAGCACAGACTCTAATATCAAATCTCTGGTTGGCCAGCATTTGGGGTATGTTCTGTCTTCCACCTCCAGCTGGCCCACTGTTGTGCCCTTTCTTCTGGAACGAAGACTTCTCCACATTCATCTCCACATTCCTCACACTTAGACTCACAGAATTTATAGCTTGCTAACTCAGCCTTGCCCCAAGGAGCAAGCAAAAGGGAATTGGGTTCAGGGCCTGCCTGCTGGGCACGAAATAGGCAGAGCTCAAGCTTTTGACCTTTTCCCCCAATTTCTCTCTCCTTTGCCCCCCATCTCCATTTTATATGCTTTCTAGAAGTTTCTATTTAACTTTTTCAGCACTCAGCACTTGATCACTGCCTGGCTAGCTTTCAGGAAAAAAAAAAAAAAAAAAAAAGTCTAAAAAACATTTGTAGAATCAGATTATTTTCCTGCTGCAAGTGACTTCCCACAAATCTAGCAGGAGAGGTGTTTTTAAAAGACGTATTTACTCTTAGACCAGTAGGATATTAGTAGGTAAATCCTTGCCTATAAAACGACCTGTAGAATTGGGTAAACTACTCTATTGTACTAAATAGTACTGGATGCCCAGAAGAGTTCATGCAATTTCTAAGAGTTTCACAACGCAATTTAAACAGAGAGGACCCCCCTCATCAAGGCAGTGTCTTTCATCTTTTCCTGGTTTACTGAAAGCAGACACTTGGTCTCATTCATTCAACATTTACTGAGACCCTGCTCTGAGCCAGGTGTGAGTTAGATGCTGAAGGTACAGTAGGTAAAAACAAAATGACAAAAATCTCTGCCTTCAAGGAGTTCCAGATCTTGAGGAGGAACTCAAGCCTCAAGCTACATTTCCATTTCTATGGCTTGACCTATCCTGATCAACTACTGAAGGCTGGAAAGCACTGCCCCTCTCCTCTCATTTATTTTCCTACTCCCATGGAAGGGTGGAGAAGCTCTGGTGGCATAGTGCATAATGTATTTGACTCCTAAACCAGAAGCCACTCCTTGGAAGGAAGGTTGGGCAATTTACTTCCGTAGTGATACCACCTCGGAAACCCAAGATGGGGTTGCTATGAGTTGGATCTGACTCAATGGCAGTGAGTTTGGTGGTTTTTTGGTGTGGAAGTGTGGTAGAGATAGACCAGGTATAAGTCCCCCTTTCCTCCTAGTGTTCATCATTTCTTAACTTCCTGGAGACACAAGAGTTAAAGTGCTTGGCTGCTAAACAAAAAGTTGAAGATTCTAATTCACCAGCCCCTCCAAGAGAAAGATGTGGCAGTCTGCATCCATAAAGATTTATAGCCATGGAAACACTATAGGGCAGTTCTTCTATGTCTCATAGGGTCACTATGAGTTAGAATTGACTTGAGGGTAGTGGTGTTTTTTTGTTTAAGATATTTTGGTTTAGTCATCTCAGTTTCTTCATCTATAGAATAGTAGGTGATATTTAATGTCAACTTGCAGGGTTGTTAGGATGATTTGAGATAAAGTAGATAAAGCATCTGGCACATAGCAATAGTTTGATAAATGGTAGCTATTTCAATAAGAAATGGACTGACATTCAGTAGTTGTCCAGTAACTAGTAGCTAATAGCACTGTAGTTGTCTTCAATCCAAAGCTCAAAGGGCTGAAGCATCAAGGTGAAGGCTAATAGATGTGGAGGATTATTTTTCCTAGCTCCTTTCTCATCCTATATCATGCAAGCTCTATATGTGCAAGACTTTCTATTCTATTCTAAGGAGCTCAGGGTTGCGTTTGCTCCTCAAGCTAGCCAAGTTCTACCTGCCCAAGTTTCCTGTGTAGCCAGGGGTCAAGCAGTTGGCAAAGTCAGGTCAGCCAGTTGCTGTGAAGTGATACTTCTGAAGGAAATCCCGGGTCAGCCTTGCAAGGGAGTTGCGAACTTCTGCCCGGATTAATCCAGGCTGTTCATCAGGGTGCCTCAGCTGCTTGTCCACTCTTTGCCGGGCAGCTGGGCAAGAACTCCAGGACCGCCACTCCCCACTGCCCAGAATGGCCAGAGGGAACAGTGGAGATTCCAATCAGTACATGCCCTCTTTCCCAGAAAAGGGATTAAGTGTACCCTGACAAAGTGTAGTCTTCCATCATTTTTTCCTGGGGAGTGAGGTGTGCAAGAAAAGGGACTTGAACAGTTCAACGCCCTTGTCCTTAAAAATCTTTCAGCAGCTCCATTCTGCCATCAAACATTTTATCACAAGCATCCACTGTGTCTGTGTTCTTGGTAACTTGAGGATAATAATGTCAACCTTAGAGGGCTATTTGGAGGTAAATGAGAGATCACATGTGAAAGCACTTATTAAACTGGCTGGCACATGGTAAGTACACAAGACACGCTAGTTTTCCTTTCTTCTCTCAATCATTTTGTATAAGGGAACTGCATAGTGTGAGGAAAACAAGTCTATAAGTATCAGAATGTTCTCAAAACCTGATTCAAACAGGATTAGGTGCAAAAAGGACTTATGGAACAAACAAGCATATAGATTTAAAGGCTCAAATGGAGTTAATTTTTTTTATTTTAATGATTTTTTTAGAGTAGTGTTAGATTATGAAAATTGTTCAGAAAGTATGGAGAGTTCTCATATAACCCTTTCCCCTCCCCCCAACAGTTTCCCCTGTTATTAACATCCTCCATTGGTGCGGTACATTTGTTACAATTGATGGACCAAAACTGATATATTATTATTAACTAGTGTCCACAGTTTATATTAGTTTACATAGCTTACTCTTTGTGTTGTACAGTTCTATGGGTTTTGGTAAATGCATAACTTCATGTACCCATCATTATAGTATCATGCAGAATAGGTTAATCGCCCTAAAAATGTCCCAGGCACCACCTATTCATGGCTAAACCTCTATCCCCTGGGCCCTGCCAACCACAATATTTCAACTGTCTCTAAAGTTTTGTCTTTTCCAGAATGTCATATAGTTGGAATCATACAGTATGTAATGTAACCTTTTCGGATTGGTTTCTTTCACTTATCAATATGCATTTAAAGTCCCTCATGTCTGTTTTGTGGCATGCTGGGAGCTCTGGTAGCATAGTGGCTAAAGCACTTAACTGCTAACCAGAAGGCTGGCAGTTCAAACCCACCAGCCACTCCTCGGAAGGAAGGTTGGGCAATCCTACTTCCGTAGTGATACTGCCTCGGAAACCCAAGGAGGGGTCACTATGAGTCGGGCTGACTCGATGGCACATAACAACATAACAACAACAGCTGATTTCTTTTTATCACTGAAAAATATTCCATTGTATGGATGTACCACCGTTTGTTTATGCATTTACCTATTAAAAGACATCTTGGTGACTTCCAGTTGCTGACAATAATAAAGTAAGTTACTATAAACATTTGTGTACAGCCCACCTTCTGTTTTTGTACAGCATGAGAACTAAGAATGGTTTGTCCATTTTAAATGGTTTATAACAAATCAAAGAATGGATATTTTGAGATATATGAAATCCACATTTCAAGGTGAAGGAGGGCACTGGGAGGAGCACAAGAGTTAGAGGCAATAAAGGTAAATTCTATTCTACACCCAATCCAGCAATAACAGTAATATTAATACTCTATAAGTGGAAACTTAGACAGACACACAAGCTGAACAGGAATGGGAAGGTGAGTAGGACTACACTCACAAACATATATATGTTTGCCAGAGGATGTTTCTACACACATATTTAAGTATGCTACAAATATATCTATGAATATAGTAGTGCATACAGGGGCAAAGTTATCAAAACTTCTTAGCCATAACCAAACACCCCAAGGGAATGAGTTGCTTGGCGTAGGGGCTCAGGACTATAGTCTTGGGGGACATCTAGGAAAACCAGCATAACATACTCCACAAAGACAATGTTCCACAACCTACTTTGATGAGTAGCCACCAGGGTTCTAAAGGCTTATGAGTGTCCATCTAAGGTGCAATTATGGGTCTCTTCCTGTCTGGAGCAAAGAGGAGTGAAGAAAATCAGAGACTCAATGAAACAGTTGGTCCATAGGACTAATGGACCACGTGAGGACTACAGACCTCCATGATCCTGAAACCAGAAGCAGCTACCACTACTGACCGCTCTGACAGGAATCACAATAGGAGATCCTGGACAGAGTGAGTGAAAAATGCAGAACAACTCAAAAGCATAAAAATGACCAAGCTTACTGGGCTGATGGAGACTAGTGGAACCCCTGAGACTATGGCCCTTAGACACCCTTCAGGCCTGGAACTGAACTCACCCTCTTCGCTCAACTTTCAGCCAAATAATAGACAGGCCTAGAAGCTGATCAAGAACACCAGGGAGGTACTCACTCCTTAGAACAATCAACCATACAAGATCAAAAGGGCTATATATGCCCAGGGATAAAACTCAGAAAGCAGGAAAGGATAGGAAAGAAGGTTGAACGGAAACAGTAAACACAGGGAGAAGTGGGACAAGTGCTGTTACATTGCAGGGATTACAATAAATTTCAAAAAACAAAATGTGCATGAATTGTTGAATGAAAAACTAATTTGCTATGGAAACTTTCACTCAAATTACAAGAAAAGTTAAAAAACAAAAATAAATTTCAGTATCCATAAATAAAGCTTTATTGGAACACAGTCACACCCATTCACTTACATATTGTTACGTATTCCTTTCATGCTGTAATGGCAGGCTTGAGTAGTGATGACAGAGACCATATGACCCACAAAGCCTCAAATATTTGCTATCTGGCTCATTACAGAAAAATTTTGCCAATCTTGCTCTAAACTTATCATGGTAAACAAGAAGTTAGGGCACTCTGATTGGCCAAATCTGAGTCATGTGCTGACACCTGTAGCTTGGAGACAGGTGAGATAAGAAGAACAGCAGCTTACATTTATTCAGTACTTAACTATGGGTCAGGTACTTCTTTCATATTAATTTATTTAATCTTTGCAAGGACCCAAAGGGTAAGTACTTTTATTAACCTCATGTAATAAATGAAACAGAAAAGTTAAGAAATATGTCAAAACTTACATATAAACGCAAGAGCTGAAATTTGAACTGGCTCCAGAGTTCATTCTCTTGGCCACTGTTGAGTCTGTTGTAGCAGACAAATGTGATGGGATGAGGGTGGATAGTTTCCCTGATTAAAGAGGAGCACTGATAAAACGAACAGCAAATATCCGTAACAGTCTCAGATCAATATGGCTCTGAATAGCTTTTACTTAACTTTTTCAAACCTTAAGTTTTTCCATCTAATGTGAAGTAGATATGATTTGTCTTTTAGGATAGTGGTAATGATATTGACTGATATTCATTAAAGTGTTTCTTCTGAGCTAATACTAATTATTTTTACGTATGCTATGTCATTGAGGAAACCAAAGTTTAGAGAGGTTATGTAGGTTGCCTAGAGTCATAGTGAGGCAGTGCCAGGCCCTTGATGAGAAGCTTGGTCTAACTCAAAAGCCTGATGCTGTAATCATTACATGACAATGCCTCTCGTCTGAGAGGATGAAGGGAGATGAGATATCAAATGCACCTAGCAGACAGCCTGACACACTGTAGACACTCAAAGTTTGTTTCCTTTCTTTTTCTTTCCTGACTTTTCCCATTCACATTATGAACAAGAAATCTAGGTGTATCTTTAAAGGGACCTCCTGCTTTTTTATCTTTTAAGTAAAAATTTAAAGACAACAACATCAACTAAAAACACCTCCCTTTAATCTGTCCTGCAGTCAAAAAGGCAGAGCAAAAATAGCAAAGGTTCAGAGAAGGGCAGTGAAAATAATTTGCGGCATGCATGGCAGAAGAGCATGCCATGAAAAGAGGAATTCCAAACCCTGAGACCATTTCATTTGTAAAAGAAGGCTCCCAAAGGCACAATGTTTACAGTATAATAAACTGATGACAAGTATAGGAAAGACTAATCAGGACCTGGTATTTACTCTCACCGCCCCCCCAATACAAGACCCAGACTGTTTAGCGCATTGTATAATAGCCATGTCACCTTCCACTTGGAACACTATCAAAGTGAGCTTTACCCTCCCTTCCTACTGACAATGGTGCCAAACCACACCTCTAGTCCCAATCAGTACACAAGACACTGTACTCTACACGTACTATTCAGAATCTGGAGATTTCTAGCTGGAAGGTGGTTTCAGCCATGCAGTCCAGCCTCTTGGGTTATAGATGAAACTACAGTGCAGTGAAGTGAAATCATTTGCCTTAATTTACATGGAAAATTTGTAGCATATCTACTTATTTTTCACATATAATGCACCCAAGTAAAGAACATGCACACACATATAATGCACATAGTATGCACAGGAAACTAATGTACAAGGGGATTGTGTGGTTTGTAAAAAGAAAAGAAGTTATTTGTATAAAAATACCATAAAGTCTTGGCCTTGGGGTCAGATGATCTAGGTTGGGGTTCTGGCTAACTGACTTTTTAGGGACTCCATATTCTCAATTTTAACACAGTTGAAAAATCAAATAATGATTACTTAAGTACTTAGTAAATGTTAAGTGTGTTGTAACTCTCAGTTCAGTGTTTTTTCCTGTAAGTCATTTTGCTCCTTGGAATAGTCTGATGCAGACAAAGAGTGCAATGCTAGGTTGTTGAAAAAAAAAAATAACTGGAAGATGTAGTGCCCCCCGCCCCTTTTACTTCCCTTCACCAACAATAAAGTACAAGCTTCAAAAGAATCAAACTTGAAAATGGTGAACGCTGGACTCAGAAACCTTTCCCGGAGTGGAACCCCGTGGTCAGATATTGGCCCGGGCAATCCTTGAACAACTTGGTTGTCATCCAAGTCTGTTTTCAGTAGGGAATAAAGTTCATGTTTTGGAGGCAGTATCCTTGACTTTTTATCCTGTTATTGAAATATTTCCTAATAATCTTCAGCATTTATACACTCAAGAGAACTTGTAAGGAAAAGGATGCAGGACTCTAGTCTTTTTTCCTTCCTTTTGCTAATGAATAGATGTTTTCTTTCTGAATTCACTGACCCTATCACCCTATTTTTTTTTACAGTCAAATAACTCTGCAAGAAAGAGGTCAAATGGCAAATAGGAAACTCTGTAAGCTACCAACTTATAGTTTGGATTCAATGTTATGAGTGCCTTTTTAACATGAAAAATCAAAGATGCAGAGATTGAAATTTTAGCATGTATATACTATATTACATAAATTAGAATAAGTATGGATGTTTCTGGTGCCACCTATTGGTCACACAGTAAGATTAAGCTATATGCAGTACTGTTGGTTATGAAAATGAATATAAAATGGGATTTAAGCTGCAAGATTCTAAGTTATGTACTTCAGTAGGCTGACTGAATGCTGAAATACGATGAACATTGCTTGAACATTATCTTTAGTCACAGTTACTTGGAACTAAAGGACTATTTTCCTATGTGATTTTTGCCTTGGTTTACTCACCAATTAAATGCACATAAATAAAGGAATACATAACAAGGCATAATCTCCAGGACTATGGGAATTACTGAACCAACAGTTAGATTCAAATGATTTTCACGTCTTCTGATACAGCATTGCTGTTGGCACCCTTCCCAGATCCACTTTATCAGCCTATACACTGAGTCAGTTTCTCCCAACTGCTATGAGAGTTGGCAAATACAACCCACAGCTGCCCACCTACTCTAGAGAATTACCCTTGGCTATGAGCGAGCCACCCTGACCAAATGGGAACCACTTTGACCATAAAGATATGTGCATATGCACACACTCACCCAACCTCCACAAACCAGTTGCCAGTGATTGACCATAGTGGGGGTAAGACACAGTCCTTTACCTCAAGTGGAACTAACTCTGTGGAGCGATTTGTACCCCAGAGCTCTTCATGGGAGCTAGACTCCAGCTGAGTCCAAAAACTTGCTTAGCCCTTTTCCCCTGTCTTATCCTGCTTCCCTCACTTCCCTTCCCCTTGAAAGCAGTCTTCTAATAACCTCTTGAACATCATTTCAGACTCTGCTTCTGAGGAACTTAAGAAAAAACTATTCCATGGAAAAACATCTTTGTGATGAAAGCCTTGAGAGCAAAAAATCCCTTTGGGTCTGTGAATGCGGTTTTCCCAACATACTTCAGGGGGAAGGGTGGCAAACTCTGAACAGAGAAACTCTCTTCCATAAACAGCAAAACTCAGACTAAGAGATAACAGCGAGGATATTGCACTGTGGGACCAAGAGACCCAGTGATGATATAAACATATCCTAAAAAATGTCACTCTGCCTGGCATTTCTGCCATTTCTGAGAAATGCATTTTAAGGTTCAAACTAGTACACCTGTGCTGTCATTAACCTAGTGCTCCCAGGGGCAATGAAAAATAACCTGGAGTTGGAGGACTTGAGGCTTTATATATTTCTATATATGCTGGAAGAGCCAGACTCTTTTGGATTGTGCCAAGGGAGAAACTTGGGCAAAGAAAAAAAAATTCTGCCATAGGTTGACTTTGGAAATCTCACAAGAATTGTTGGTCAATTTAATTGAGTTTTTTTTTTTTTTTAATTAATTCACTTTTTGCAGTGTTCCCTTCTCTCCCTTCCCACCTCTGGTAACCAACAAAGAAAATTTCCTCCCATATATAAACCTTTCCTTGACTTTTTACAATAGTAATCTAAACAATATTTCTCCTTCTGTGATTGACTTATTTCACTCAGCACAATGTCATCCAAGTTCATATACTTCATGTGGTGGATTTCATTGGGTTTTGGTTGTAGAAGTTCCTGTTGGTTTCCTGTAAGCAGCAGTGCCAAGTAAGAAGCAGGGAGCTTTGGGCCTATTCAGTCCTGGGTTTGAATCGTGATTCTCTAACTTGCTAACTCAATTTCCTCATTTGCAAAACAGAGATCATGATATTTACCTCCCAAAATTGTGGGGAGGTTAGAAATAGTATAAATTCAGTACTTGGTATATAATGTTGTTAGTTGTTGTTGTTAGGTGCCATCAAGTTGGCTCTGACTCAGAGGCCCTGTGCACAACAGAATGAAACACTGCCTCCTGGCCCTACGACAGCCTCACAATCTTTGCTATACATGAGCCCACTGTTGCTGTCACTGTGTCTGTCTCATTGAGAGCCTTCCCCTTTTTTGCTGACCCTCCACTTTACCAAGCATGATATCCTTCTCCAGAGAATAATCCCTTCTGACAACATAACCAAAGGAGGGGAGATGAAGTCTGGCCATTCCTGCTCCCAAGGAGCATTCCGGCAGCACCTCTTACAGATTTGTTTGTTCTTCTGGCAGTCCATGGTTCTTTCAGTATTCTTTACCAATACCACAACTCAAAAGGATCAACTCTCCTTCAGTCTTCCTTATTCATTGTCCAGCTCTCACATGCATATGACCAAACCAAACCAAACTCACTGCCGTTGTGTC
The DNA here is from genome assembly GCF_000298275.1 of Orycteropus afer afer. Lineage (NCBI taxonomy): Eukaryota > Metazoa > Chordata > Mammalia > Tubulidentata > Orycteropodidae > Orycteropus > Orycteropus afer. The sequence continues at coordinate 6,975,548 of NW_006921741.1, read as the reverse complement.
GACCTGACTTATAGCGACCCCTCCTTGGGTTTCCGAGGCAATATCTCTATGGAAGTAGATTGCCCAATCTTCCTTCTGAGGAGTGGCTGGTGGGTTTGAACCACTAGCCTTCTGGTTAGCAATCAAATGTCTTAGGTACTATGAGAGATCCTACATGCATATGAGGTGACTGAAAATAGTCTTCAAGGAGACATCTTTGCTCTTCAGCACTTTAAAGAGGTCTTTTGCAGCAAATTTCCCCAGTGCAATATATCATCTGATTTCTTCACTGCTGCTTCCACTGGTGCTGATTGTGGAACCAAGTAAATATGAAATCTTTGACAACTTCAATCTTTTCTCCAATTATTGTGATGCTGCTTCTTGGTCCAGTTGTGAGGATTTTTGTTGTCTTTACGTTGAGGTGTAATCTATACTGTGACTATAGTCTTTAATTTCATCACTTTATAGTCTTTAATATCTTCACTTTCAGCAAGCAAGGTTGTGTTTCTAATATAGCAGGTTGTTAATGAGTCTTCCTCCAATCCTGATGCCACGTTCTTCTTCATATAGTCCAGTTTCTCGGTTTATATGCTCAGCATACAGATTGAGTAAGTATGGTGAGTGACCATCAGTGAAAATGAAAAGATCTACGCTAGGAGCTAGAGCTAGAGCTAAATTGAACATGGTCTGTATTTTGAAGAAATTAATAGTAGATTAGAATGCCTATGGAAGCACTTAATGACAAACAGAAGATTGTACCAATTAAAGGATTATCATATTAAGAAGTAAGCCTTGAGCTATAATTTAGATGCTGAGAAGACAATTAATATTTACTGATCACCATTCAGTTTTCAGAACAATCTTGCTGATTTGATTGCTGGATCAAGTATGGTGCATTCAGTTTTAAAAAACAGAAACCCAACTAAAACTGATTTAGACAAGAAGAAAAATGTATTATGTTGCTTAAACATATGTCCAGAGATGGGACATACTAGGGTTGGTGACTTCATTAGCACAACAGCTACAGGATCCCATCTTTCTGTCCTCTCATCTTCAGCATTTGGCCTACATCCTTTTTGGCAGCAAGATAGCAACATATCATCCTCACATAAATTCAAAAGCTGGAGTAAAAGGAATATGGTTGATCTCTTTTGCTACAACCTTTGAAAAAGTTAGGGAAAATGTCCTAAATGATAAGCCCTCCATAACCCAACCCCATTTCCACTTCTATCTCATTAGCCAGAATGATGTTATATGCCCATTCCTAAAGCAACCTCTTGCAATGGGAAAAGATTTACACTTGCCTCCCAGGACTAGGGAAGTCTCTGGTGGTACAGTGGTTAAGCACTCAGCTGCTAACTGAAACATCAGTGGTTCAAACCTACTAGCAGATCTGTGGGAGAAAGATGATGCAGTCTGCTTCCATAAAGATTTACAGCCTTGGAAACCCCATGTGGCAGTTCTATTCTGTCCCGTAGGGTCACTAGGAGTTGGAATTGACTTGAAGGCAATGAGTTTTTATTATTATTATTTTTACTAGGAGTAGGAAAGAGCCCATTTCTTCTGTACCACTGGACAACCTGATACCTTGTTGTTAGAAAATATGAAAGGTTTGAATTGGGCTAGTGGATGAAGAGGAAGCTATTGGCTAGACAATCAACAGTGTCTGCCATAATTATTCTTATCCCCTTCTAAAGATAGCGGCACTGAAGCTCAGAAAGGTGGAGCTGACCAACATCACACAGCTAGTACATTATCAAGCAAGGATTTCAACCAGATCTTGATGGCTCTGATTTGCTTGTTTAACTACAGATAGACCTGACTCAGCCCTTTATTATGACCTTACATAGTATCTGTGGCTCTTGAGTAAAGGAGATAGGGCAGTGGCCATAATCTCTCCAAATCTTGTCTGTCACTGAGAAATTGATGTAGCAAAAGTCTTTACCTATTAGAGTTCATATTAACTGAGATTTTATTTGCTGCCCTGGCATAGTATCCTTTTAGAGTATCATATTAACTGAGATTTTATTTGCTGCCCCAGCATAGTACAAAGCACCAAATCTTGTATGACTCCAGAGGGAGCACTATTCACCTAGAATACAAGGTGAATTATCTCCCTAGAGATCCACTATAGATAGTATCACTCTAACAAAGAGGCACAGGCAACTGACCTCTAGAACAAGGAATGGAGAATTCTTGAACTCAAGTACTGTAACCCAGGCACATCTTAACTCAATGCCACAACAAATAGGTGAAGGAAAGCCAAGTATTTTCCAAGTCTAAGAGTAAAGACCTTTATAGAAACCAAACCAAACTCACTGCCATTGAGTTGATTCTCACTCACTCTTAGCAACCCCTGCACCCCACCCCAGGTTTCCAAGGATGTAAATATTTATGAAAACAGACTGCCTCACCTTTCTTCCAAGGAATGGCTGGTGGGTTGAAACTGCCAATCTTTGGCTAGCAGACTTTCATATAGCCATCTCTAATTCCCACAAAACCCCTAATATGATAAAGAATTCTTATTTTTGCTTGTTTTTCCTGGAGAGAGTTACTATAGTAAGGCTTTATTCTAAGGAGGAAACAGAATTTCCTGATTTCTTTGTTGGAAGAGATAGTTAATACTCCTTCCCAGGGGCTCATTGTGTCCCTTGTGTTCTAAGTGTGCAGACCTCAGCATGATATAATAGGTACTGTATTTCAAAGTCAGAAGACCTGGGTTCAAGTCTCACTCTGCTTGTAGCTAACAGTATCAGCCAGGACAGTCAATTCTCTTTTTTTCTACATCCACATTTATCTGAAAAACGGGGTAATGAGGCAGTATCCTTGGTCCCTAAGGTACTTTCTAGTTCTGACATTCTCTAAGCCACAGTCTCTACTATTCCTGGCTGTAATTTGGACCTCATTAGCAATCTAAACCCTCAGGTCTGATAAATGGGTCTGCTGCTGTTTACTCATAACCTGGTTTCCACAACCATCCTGGATTCTGCAAAAAGGAGGTGAAAGAAAGGCACCGTGATGTCATAGAAAGTGCCTTGGACACAGAGTAAGGGACATCTAGTTCTAACTCTGTCCTGGATGAGTCATTTCCACTCATTGGTTCTCAGCTTCTTTATCTGTTAAGTGGGGTTTTACAGAGGATGATGTGGAAGGTTCTAACAGATGCCATCAGCTGCTACTGTTTCTTTACATGTGATTGAAAATTATATTCTTAAAATGCATCCCTTCCTCTTTTAGAATAAAAATGAAGCCCCAGGTTTGAATTCTGAAGAGAAAAGGGATACAGAGTAGGAACAAAAAAACCTGAGTCAGAAAAGCCTACAAATCAGTCAAATTCTTGAAAATGAAAAATTGAGGGCTACTAGAGGGAAATCAGATAAAAAGGCAAGCATCTGGAAATTCCCAAGATATGACAAATAAATGATCCTTAATGTCTGTCCTGTTTTGGGTAGGAATTTCAATTACCTTAGTTAGCAATGCATACTAGAAGGACTCAAAAAATAGTTAACTGATTAACTTTACCATAATGACTAGGCAAGGAACTAGCTGATTATCAATGGTTCCATGTAATTCTAATATCCTATACTTTTATGATAAACTTTGTACACAAAGGAACTCTGCAGAGGCAATGAAGCAATGCAAGGTCATGTGCATAATGGTTGAAAGCATAAGCTGTGGAGTAAGATAAACCTGTTGGCATTTCAACTCTAGCATTTACTGTGGGACCTCAGGCAAGTTACTTAATCTCTCAGGGACTCTGTCTGCTCATCTGTAAAATGGGAAGAATAATAATAGGTGCTGTATAAGTTTGTTTCACAAATATTTGCTGAGCAACTAGTATGTATCAGTGAGATACAAGAAATTAAGCCAACAGTCAAGACCCTGCCCTCATGGAGTTTACATTCTATTTAGGAGAGAGGGAAAATTAACAAATAAGCAAATAAATAACCAAGAAAGTGACAGATAGCCATAAATGCTATGAATAAAATAAAATAGGGATGCAACAGTTAATGGGCTCAGTTACTAAATGAAAGGTTGAAGGTTTGAGTCCACCTATCGATGCCCAGGGAGCTCTGGTGACAGAGTGCCTAAGGCACTTGACTGCTAACCAGAAGGCTGGCGGTTCAAATCCACCAGCCACTCCTCAAAAGGAAGCTTGGGCAATCTACTTCCATAGAGATACCACCTCGGAAACCCGACGAGGGGTTGCTATGAGTTGAATCACCTTGACAGCAGTGAGTCTGGTGTTTGGTTTGAGAGATGCCCAGGAAGAAAGGCCTAGTGATCTTCTCCCCACCCACCTCAAAAAAAAAAAAAAAAAAGCCACCACTGAAAATCCTATGGAGAACGTTAGTTCTACTTCGATACACATGGGGTTTTCATGAGTTCAAATTAACTCCATAGCAACTGCTGGTGGTGGCAGAAGGAATAACTGAAGGGAAAGACGAGATATGAGTGTTCAGGAGAGGCCTCTCAGAGGAGTGGAATTTGTCAGGAATAAGCAGCCATGGGAAGATCAAGGAGAACAACATTCTAAGCAGGGGGAATAACAAAGACCCTCTAGTAGGAACTGGCTGGGTGTATTTTAGAAGCAGTGAGAATTTCAGTGTAGCTGGAGTGTGGTAAGTTAGGCAGAGAGTTTGAAGGGCCGGATGGAGGAGAGATGGGGCCAGATCTTACAGGACTTTGTAGGCCTGACACATTTTATCCCAACAGCAATGAAAAACCACTGACAGGTTTTAAGCAGCAGAGGAACATGATCTATGGAAGCTGGTCTTAAAAATATTACCTTGTTTGTTTTCTGGAAAATAGATTGTTGGTGAGCAATAATGGAAGCAGTGAAACAAGTTAGGGGATAGTTGTCCATGAGAACTGATGGTAACCGGGCAGTTTGCGGCAGTAGAGATGGAGAGAAGTAATTCAAGTGCAGGGTATGTGTGGATTAAATGAAATGATCTATGAAAAATATTTATCACAGTGCCTGACAGAAGAAGATTAAATGTTTGCTATATACATATGGAATCTCTGGGTGGTAGAACTGGTTAATGCACCTGGAGGATTTAACCCAGTCAGAGGCTACTTGGAAGAAAGGCCTGGTGATTCACTTCCCCAAAACCAACCATTGAAAACAATATGGAGCACAGCTCTACTTTGACATATATGTGGTTGCCATTAATTAGAATTGACTTGACTAGTAAATAAATAATATGACCTGTTGTAGCAGTATAGGCAAAGAGGATAGGCAATTACTTGGGTCATAGAGTAGGTAAATGAACTGGTTCAACCACTCAGTATTTATTGTCACTTGGGCAAATCACATTCAGTGTCTCAGTTTCCCCGCACATAAAATGAGGACAAGACCAGATGAACTCTAAGGGACCTTCAAGTGCTAATGTTCTATGAATTTTTTTTTTTTTCAAATTGAATAAATCAGTCAGGGTTTGATCAGAGAAGCAGAGTCACCATGAGTGAGGCAGAATAAAGAATGTATTATAGACATTTGACATTATATCACTTCTGGTGCTGAAGTCACTACAGATCAGCCAGGTCTGAAATCCAGAAGGAAAGTTGGGCATGAAATTAGAGAATTCAAGTGCAATTGAAACCCACAGGGATAAACTAGACCCTGCATCTGTATCTAATAACCTCTAACCTTCATGATACAGATGACCTGCAGAAGCTAAAGCCCTTAGCCACAGACCTACCCAGACATCTGGACCAGAACTTGAAGAAGCTAAAGGAAGAGATCCCTCAGGAGTAAGAGGAGATGCCAGTCCTGGTGCTGCCCCATGCCAACAGGTGTCAGTGACAACGTACATGAACTGCTACAGCACTTGGCATCCAACGGTGACTTTTGGGGTACAAAAAATGTTGCTTCACTTTCACCTCCCCAGTCCTGTGCCAATTTCTCCATGGCCAACACTAATCTGGAGCTACAAATGGAAGGAGATTCTAGAGAACATAGTTCCAAACCAAAAAGCCAAACCTACTGCCAGTGAGTAGATTCCAACTTACAGTGACCCTATGGGACAGAGTAGCACTGCTCTATTGGGTTTCCAAGCTGTAAATCTTTATGGAAGCAGACTTGCCTCATCTTTCTCCTATGGCTGGTGTGGTAGTTAAAGTTATGCGACAGCATGGCTGAACCTGGTTTTGAGTGGCTGAGCAGATGGAAGTAGTATTTGGAAGTAGTATTCCCCATGATGAGACTGGTAACCAACTCCATGATGGAATCTACTGTGAGAAGCTGAGTAGCTATCTTAGGGATGTGGTCTGCTTTCAGTATATAAGGGGAAGCTTTAGGAATGGTCTGCAGCTTTTTGGCATTCTTGGACCCTGCATGTAACTGAGTCTTCAGTAACAGCCTGCCATGCCCTGCTGATCTTGGGACTGTCTCTGGACTTGAATTGGTGGCCTGCCATATTGTTTGGTAGTACTGGGTCTGTGCTCTTTCACTTGTCAACCTTGGGTTTGTCAGCCTTAGCAGCCAGCAGCTGCCTGAGTGAAGAAAGTCTCCAGCTTCAGTGGGCTGGGAGCAAGAGGCAGAGCTAAAGCCCAAGATCAAGGGGCTTTCACCCAGCCCCTAGAGCCTGGCACTTTGAACTCAGACTTCTAGCTTCCAAAACTGTTGGAAAATAAACTCCTGTTTGTTAAAGCCATGCCATTTGTGGTATATTCCTGTTAGAGCACCACTAGGTAACCAAAACATCTGGTGAGTGTGAACAGCCAACCTTTTGGTTAGCATCCAAATGTTTTAACCACTGTGCCACCAGAGCTCCTAATATAGTTCCAGTTTATCTAAATTGACATGGTACAAAGCTACCAGAGCCCGCTCCTTGTCAACTTGGCATTCATAAACACTTCTTTTAACCATCCTTAACTTCTAAATATGGAATCCCTGGGTGGTGCAAATAGTTAAGTGCTTGGCTATTAACCAACAGTTTGGTGGTTTAAATCTACCCACAGGTGCCTCAGAAGAAAAGTCTGGAGATCTTCCAAAAAATCATAGCCATTGGAAACTCTACGAAGTATAGTTCTACTCTGAAATATACAGGGTTGCCATGAGTCAGAATTGACTTGACTGTAACTGATTTTTTTTTTTTAACTTCCAAATAAATAACAAAACCATGCTTCCACTCACCATGCACAGCTGTGGCTCATGCAACTGAAAACATGCTATCCTTTTTCCCAAAAGAGGCTACAAAGTCCTTTTATCCATCTTTCCAAAAAACAAAAACCAAATTCACTGCCATCAAGTCCAACTCATAGTGACCCCCATCGGGTTTTCAATGTTGTAAATCTTTACAGAAGCAGACTGTCTCATCTCTTTTCCAGGGAGCAGCTTGTGGATTTGAACCACTGATCTTTTCGTTAGCAGCCAAATGCCTTAACTACTACACCATCAGAATCCTTCTTTGTTGTTGTTCTTGTTGTTATGTGCCGTCGTCGAGTCAGACCCGACTCATAGCGACCCCTCCTTGGGTTTCCGAGGCAGTATCACTATGGAAGTAGATTCCTTCTGAGGAACCACCAGCCTTCTGATTAGCAGTCAAGGGCCTTAGGCGCTACACTACCAGAGCTTTACGTGATACTTATTCTTCTAGTTTAATCACACTTCCCTTTGATATCTTCTTATTTAAATTAATTCTATTCTAGTTACATATTGCTGAATAATTAACCTAAACCTATTAGCATAAAAAGCAAGCACCATGGATTTTGTGGGTCTGGGATTTGGGAAGAGCACAGCAAGGATGGTTCTTCTATGCTCCATAATGTGTGGACTGGGATTACTCAAACAGCTGGAGGCTACAACAGCTGGGGCCAGAGAAACCATGATGGCTTCCTCACTTACATTTCTGGTGCCTGGCATAGGATGACCGAAGAATGGTCTCATCAATGGGAGAGTCTACTTGTGGCCTCTCCTGCATGGTGGTCTCAGGGCAGCTGGACTACTTAAAAAACTACTCAGGACTCCAAGAGCAAGTTTTCCAGCAAAAAATGTGGAATCTGCATGATCTTTTATGATGTAAAAATGACTTCCAAAGTCTCCTACTTTCACTTACATCAGACTCTATTGGTTGAAGCAGTCATAAGTCCTCCTACATTTAATAGGAGGAAACATTGACTCTGCCTCTAGAAGTGTGTCAAATAATTTAAAGACCACATTTTAAAAATTACCACCTGGGCTTTTAGTCTAGTTCATGCTTATAAACAATAGGTGGCTAGTTGACCCTATGATCATCATTTAGCATCATTTTTATGCTCATTCATTTTTCATCTGTATCAACTGTTGAACTCTCAGCCTATGAGAATATTATCACAGATGCCTTATTTTCCATGCGTCCACAGTTCTCTTAGAAACTTACCCATCTCTCATAGCTAAACTCACATTCCACAAAATGACCAGTTATCAGTGACTCCTTGGCTCATAGTACCTTGGCTCGAGGCACCTTTTACCATCTGTCTTGTTGCATATATGATTCCTAATGGCTTCAGCTGGAAATGAGGTGAGTCGTGGACTAGCCAATCAAAATGATAAGAACATGTCTTGTGCTAATTCATAAAGTGGAGAAATACATATCCCTCTGAATCAAACAATGATTTTTGGACAATAGGTTTTTCCACTTTAAAAGATATATTTTAAAAAAAGATATAAGAATGAGTATGGTAAAATAAAAAAAGAGAAAAATGATTTGCAAAACATCCCAGTTGAGAAGAAAACTGAAAGCTGCGAACCTGGCTGACTTGTAGCAGTGGCTTGTAGTCTGGACTCCATCATCATTCTGGAACTAGTTAAGTTGTATTTTGGTAATCATTTTTATCCAGCCCTTACTGAAAAATTAGAGCACTTATTTTTCCTGACCCACAAAATCCTTCTATGGGTCAAGTAGCATTATTCCATTTAGTACAAGAGTACACTGGTCAACAAGACACAGACTCTAAACTCAGAGGGTAGTGAAAAAGACAAAAAGAAAATAAACTTATAATACAGGGCATTATACATTATGACAAGGAAAGTGTGGGGGCTAAGGAAGTTTGAGAAATGGCACTTAGTGACAAACAAGCTTGTTTCACTCATGTTCTCATGAGGTGTTAATTTCTCCCAATGAGACTGTAAGCTCCTTGAAGACAAGGACCACCTTTTATATGTCTGCATATCCTCCAGTACCCCGATCAGTGCCATGTCCACAGTAACTCACTACAAAATACCTGCTAACACCTTGATTGATAAACTGAAATGAAACAAGGCTGTAAAGGTACAAAGTGTGCTTGTATTATTTTTTTGTCTCCTGCAGAGGTTCTTGGCTGCTCATTTGTGAATTAAGCCATTACCACCAATAAATAAGCATGTCCTCTTATGCTACTAAGAAATATAGGTAGGAAGAACTATAGGGTTTTGTTTCCTTAACATGCAAGAACTATGTATGTGGTGAGTGGATTCTTCTCTGTTAGCTAGTGGTACAATGTAATATAAGTAGGGATTTGGCTTTGCCATTTACTAGATGTAACTTAATCTCTTGAAATTTCTGATTCCTCAACTTGGTGTTCCTCCTGCCTCACCCAGTGTACACATTATTGCTTTTTAACTAGTTTGGGTGTGGGGAAGGAAATAGCACCCAGACTATTTACAAACTGATGGGATCTGGCATGACCTCTCCCTATGCTTCTGTTGTTCCAAGTAAATTCCCAATCTCTATTTGGTATAGGAGGAGCTCTGGTGGCACAGTGCCTAAGGCACTTGACTGCTAACCAGAAGGCTGGCGGTTCAAGCCCACCAGCCACTCCTCAGAAAGAAAATGGGGCAATCTACTTCCGTAGTGATACCGCCTTGTACACCTAAGGAGGGGTCACTATGAGTTAGATTCAACTCAACTGGCAGTGAGGTTTTGAGTATTTGGCATGGGGTTTTAGTTCCAATTAATTTTTCCCTCAAAAACCAAACAAGCTAATAATGAACCACATCCCTGCATTTTTATTTATTTATTTATTTAAATCAAGATAGCTCTTTATGAGTTCTAAATGTTCTGTCCAGATTCAGAGAAGCTGCATTCTTCATGAGTGGTTGGAATAAGACTTCTCTTGGAAGCTACTGAATATGGATTAGTTGGATTGTTTCACAAGAAATAAAAAGCAGGCTCTGGGGTGACTACTTCAGCACTTAATTGGGTTAGCAAAAAAACTGCAAATGAGAGGTTTTCCTTAGGAGGGAAAGGATGTTTACAGTCCCCCCCACACCCCCCGCCAGGTGGTGGACTTTAACCTAAACGTTAGTCTTCCAATGCAGCCTTTAATTTAGGAATCATTATAAGAATGTATTAGAGCAGAAAATGTCAGGTTGAAAAATTAACACATGACAGGAGTTAATTAGAACCCAGGCTCTCATTAAATGCAAATGGAGAGCTCTCCAACTGCCCAAATAGTTTGCTGAAGTCATGTTTGTGGCAACTCTACAGTGGCTGCATCTTTCTACTCCAAGGGTAGAACGAGGGGACTGCCTAGACACTCAGTCCAGACCCACTCAAGGACCATGGGTTGCCTTTTAGGTTAACTATTCAGGTGTCCCTGTCTTCTCCTCCTCTCAGGAAATGTTCTGAAGGTCATGGGGGTGGATGTGCTTGTGCTTGAAACTCCCTCAGGGAAGTGTTTTCTGTAACAAAGACAAACATGCCATGCCTGTCACCAGGGGCAGATTGTCGACTGTGTAAACCACTCCGTGAGAGGGAGGCTGAGAGGCTCCAGCCCCTTCAGACTTAGCTCTACGTTTTGGTCTTTGTTTTCTTTCCACATTCAGACTGAAATGTGATTCCCCTGCCTTTCTTTTTTGGAAAATACCTGCAACTAGCTTCTTTCAGGGAAAGAAAAGCTGTTGACAGGAAACCCTTCTGATGGGGAAGGGCCTTCCTCCAGCATTCTCAGAGACAGTTGCTTCAAGCAAGCTGGGGCTGAGATACCAGGTCTAGGAATGAGATGTCCAGATCACAAAGGGTCCTCTTTAACTACAGATTAGGTTGGGTGTCGAGCAGTTTCCTCTAGCTGTACTGTGTATACCAACTTCAGGACCAGGCAGACATGCATCTGAGTCCTCCAACACTTACTAGCTGTCTATCTTGGGCAAACTGCTTAGCCCCTCAGAGCATTAGTTTTCTCAATCTGTTGTGAAAAATAAACAATGTATGTAGATAATGTAACACAGTATCTGACACAAAATAAAGGTTCTATATGAGTTGTTATTGATGTGGTAACAAATCACCCAACACTTACTGTGTTCCCTCAGTGTGCCAGGCCCTGTGTGGGAGATAGGTCCCCCTCGACCTCATGGTCTAATAAATCATGTACACTAATCTTCAGCACAATTCAAGCCTTCTTCTTCACCCCATAAATGCCCTACCAGAAGTGCCAATTACACACTAATTCCACTTTGTTGAGTAGCTCAGAATCCTGTAGTTCATCATTCTCCGAGTAGACGTCCAAACTCAGCTATCTCTAATTTCAATTTATCCACAAATCTCTATCTTTGCACTCATCACAATGAGTTATAGTTTCTGTTCATCTGTTCCCTTTTGTGAGGTCCTGGTCATGGAGGTCATTTTTATTCATCTCTGTAGCTCAAATATCTCATGTATTACTCAATAGTGGCACACAGGAGATACTTAACCCTACTGTTTGAGTATGCAGATTTCTAGCTCGGAAATTTTCTGCGAGAAATAATCTTGCCCCATCTTCAAAGGGCCTCCTTTGAGCCCTGGCTTAATTGATCCAGTCATTTTCTAATTATAACTTTGTTTTTTCATCTCTTTAAGGGGGCTAATAAGGCCTAGCTCTGGTGGCGTAATGCCTAAGGTATTTGACTGCTAACCAGAAGGCTGGTGGTTCAAACCCACCAGCCACTCCTCAGAAGGAAGGTTGGGCAATCTACTTCCCTAGTGATACCACCTCGGAAACCCAGAGAAGGGTCACTCTGAGTCAGATCTGACTTGACGGCAGTGAGTTTGGTTTGGTTTTTGATTTACCTTCACTGTGAGGTTTTGATGATGACCAGAGACAAAGCAGCTTCTATGTGCCCAACACAGCACTAGACACAAAGCCAAATACCAAAATAAGTTGACTCCATTCTTGCCCTCAATATAATCAAATCTAGTTGCCCACATAAGAAAACTAAAAATATAAGACAGAATATGAGCACTGTAAGTGGTACAGTGTTGGCGAAGAATACTGAAAGTATCATAGACTGACAAAAGAACTAACAAATCTGTCCTGGAAGAAGTACAGCCTGTTTTTTTTTTTTTTAAGTGGTATTGTGTTGGCAAAGTATACTGAAAGTATCATGGACTGACAATAGAACTAACAAATCTGTCCTGGAAGAAGTGCAGCCAGAATGCTCCTTGGAAGCAATAATGGCCAGACTTCATCTCAACCTACTTTGGTCATGTTGTCAAAAGGGACCATCCCTTAGAGAAGGATATCATGCTTGGTAAAGGGGAGGTGCAACAAAAAAGGGGAAAGCCCTCAACAAGATGGATTGACACAGTGGCTGCAACAATGGGCTCACATGTAGCAAGGATTGTGAGGCTGGCACAGGAACAGGCACTGTTTCGTTCTGCTGTACATAGGGTTGCTGTTTTGGTTACCTCTGTGCCACTCTGACAGGAATATACCACAAATGGGATGGCTTGAACAAACAGGAGTTTATTCTCTCACAGT
>NW_006921741.1:6923688-6962127 GCF_000298275.1 Orycteropus afer afer | reverse complement strand
GACTTGACCGCAAACAACAACAAAAACAATTTGTATTGAGCCCTTGTATGTTCCAGAGGCTTGGCTGAAATGGAAGGATACAAAAGTGCATAAAGACTTGATTCCTGTCACTCAGCACCAGGAAAATGGTGGTAAGTGATGCAGAAAAGGATCTCAGGAAGAGCACAGGAAACCTGGTACACAGACCCTCAGGCCTGAGCTGCCATAAAAGCATTTTGATGCCAGGCTGGAAAGCAGGAGATTGTCCCATAGTTGTGCAGAAACAACCACCACTACTAAGTTAGTCAGCCCATACTATGTGCCAGACACTGTACTAAATGATCTATAGGCATTACCTCATGTGTCTCAAAATAAACGTGTGAGGTGGATATTAACTTCCTTGTTTTATAGACGGTCTGAGGCTCAAAGAGGCACAGTAGCCTGACCAGAGTGAAGTAACAAGTAAAAGATTTAGGAAATTCCACCTGCTGAGGATTCCACTGGCCCAACTGGAAAGTAGAGAGGGTGGACCAGCACAAAGCCCCGGGGGGACTGGTAATGAGATAGGGGAAAATTGGATCGCAACCCGGGTCGCGTGATTCCCAGATCCCCAGGACTCTGAGCAGCAGAATAAGGAAGAAGGGGAGGGGGGCGTTAGCCTGCAGGAAAAAGGTGTCCGGGAGGCTGGAGGAGGGAAGCTCTGTGCTCCTTTCTCGCCCTCAGTGAACAGGTCAAACCTCTCCCCTCCCACCCTCACGCCCTCCCAACCTTATTTAGAAACGTGTCCCCGAGACAGGAAGGGCGGCGGGCCGAGAAGCACGGAGCGTCCCGGTCTCATTTCCTTTCGAATCCCCCTGTGGAATTTCATTTCATACAGTGAAGGAAACGGGAGCGCGAGACCTTCGGCTGGTCCGGGGCGCCTCCTCCACTCCCGGCCCAAGGGTAGCAGCTCCCGGGCGCAGGTCGGGCAATGTCTGGAGGCAGGGAGAGGGGCCGGGCTCTGACCAAAGCTAGTTACGAGTGAAAATAGCTTGGAGCTCTGGCTGTACCAGGCACGGTGCTAAGCTTTTTACGCCTTAACTCTAATCCTCCCAAGTCAATTTATCGATGAGAAAACTGACGCCGAGAGATTGGGCAATTTGCTCAAGGTCACATAGTCGGAATTTGAAGCCACAATCTCATGTTCTTTGTGTATATTTCTCAGCCTGATGGAGGTGGCCGCAGGTCGAGGTGACAGCTGGAAGCAAAAGGAAGAGAAAGGGAAATAATGACTGGGAAGTATTTCTCACCTGGGAGAGGAGGAGGCGTGTTGGCCAGGCGGGAGCAACACAGCTCCATCCCCGCCTGGCCCCAGCTCGAGGCTCACGAGGTGGGAGGAAAGTGAGCGCCGGGAAGCGGGTCTGGAAGCTCGGGGGAGGGAGGAAGGGAGGGAGAGACACACACACAGAGAGAGAGAGAGAGAGAACGAGAGAGAGAGAGAGAGAGAGAGACAGAGAGAGAGATGGGGAGGGCGGGCGGCAGGCGGGGGGCTGACCCTTCCAGCAGGAGAGCAGCCCCGCCTCGCAGCCCCGCCTGTCGCCGCCCACGGCGTCCAGTCATTGGAGAGGCGTGCTGTCTGTCCCTCCCTGCCACCTCCCAGCGAACCTCCAGCGCTGCGGAGGGGTTCTGGCAGTAAGAGCGGCGCGGCGCTGGGCGGCGCTGGGTGCAGGCGGGCCTCGTGGGGACGCTGAGTGGGGCCGAGCGGACACGGAGGGCTCCGGGCTGGAGACTAGCTGCCTGCAGCCATGACCCTTGTAGCCTGTCCCTCGGCTCTGGCCCGGGGCATTTAATTCCTTGCACAGTCGTCTGCAGCTGCAGAGGAGCCGGCCGCTGTCCGTTCGTCGTCCTTGGCGCCTTATCACTCCTTTCCACAGAACTGGGAGCAGCGCGGGCAGCCGGCGCACCCGTGCAAACTGGGGGTGTCTGCTGGAGCAGCCACCGCCGCTGCCGCCCCCGGCTTTGGCCATGGTCCGGCGGGGCGCGGGGCCAAGAGTCCCGGGGGAGCCCGTGGTGGTCGGGCTCAGTTTGCGGTTGCTGCTGCTGCTGCTGCCGCTGCTGCTGTTCTTGGGGCCGGTGCGGGGCTTTGGGGACGAGGAGGAGCGGCGCTGCGACCCCATCCGCATCACCATGTGCCAGAACCTCGGTTACAACGTGACCAAGATGCCTAACCTGGTGGGGCACGAGCTGCAGACCGACGCCGAGTTGCAGCTGACAACCTTCACGCCACTCATCCAGTACGGCTGCTCCAGCCAGCTGCAGGTGGGCGCCCCCCCCCAGCCCCTACCCCTGACGAGACCTCCAGTACAGGGGCGCCTCAAACTAACTTAGCAGAATCCGAGCCAAATAGAGCCCCTTGCCCCCTTCCTAGCCTGAAAGGTGAAACTCCTGGAAAAGGAATTTCCACCCCCACCCCACCCCCACTTTTCTGTCCCTTCTCAGGGACTGGAAGCCAAAACGTTGTGTAAGTCATCTGGCCTGTGAAAGAACCCACTTTTACACCCCGCCCTTCCGTTTTTCTCCCCTGCCCACCAAGTCTAGCCAAGCCCCTAACCCCAGTGGAGTTGAGGGTTATCTTTGCCAAGGATTCCGACCGACCGCCGCTGCTGGGTGGGCGAGTCCCCGGCAGGGCAGCCAGCTGCAGCTAAGACTTGGAAGGAGAGATAAGGAGATGTGAACTTCTCCTCCCTTCCCTGTCCTGTCCCTCTCGAACCCCTATTCTCCCCCATATTTTTTGGTGGATTGTTACAGGAAACACCACTGCTAATGGCCCCTCCTCGCGTGATCCTGTAGGATTTTAGAGGTCACGCAGGAAGGAATGGTTAACTTTAGCCCTTTCTCATCCTCAGGGTTGAAGGCAGGTTGAGTACTTGGAGGGAGAGAAAATACATCTTAGGGGAAAACGTGATGGTGTAGTCGAAGTCCAGGAGGGTAATTTGTATATTGGAAGTTTTTTCTTTTTTTTTTTTTTTAATATACAGTAGTTAAAATATTTAAAGCTTGTGTAATAGTATAGAAAATGGTGATCTTACAAGTAAGTGGAGAATTTGCATACACAAGATGATAATATCTTGCAAAAATAACCAATTTATTTTTCAAAAGACTGAAAGGAAATTTTAAGAAGTGTTAGTAGCACTGGTTGTGTTTTGGTTGAGACTCAGTGATTTTTAGAAATTAGAAAAGGGAGAAATTGGGGGGAAAATAGAGTCTAGTTGTCCAGGCTAAAAGCTTCAGAAATCTGTGGTTCTGGCTGTAACTTCTGAAAGATAAGAAACAGACATGTGGCTTACTTACTGGGTACATGTTTTTACATACATCACTTTAAAAGTTGGATTGCGGTTTCAAAAAGATGTTTGGGATTAGACCTGTTGCTGGTGAAATGTCCCTTTGGAAGTAAGTTATAAAAGCCTAAGAAATGATCCTTCAGTTCTCAGTTTGGAAACAGCACATATCCTGACATCAGTGGCAATTTTGTTGGAGAAACAGCTTTTGCAGGGATATATATTTTTAATTACACGTATCCTGGGGAAGCAGCCAAGCTGTTTTGAAGGACAGGATTGGATCCCTTTACATGCTGGAAAATAGTTACTTGTAATTCTAGACTTCATAGACAACATCTGTAAGGAGCCAAGCAGACTGTTTATCAATGCTGCAGGAATTGAGGACAGCAACTGGAGTCTCCCCTGCTGGTATTACAGTTTGCAGGGACTTAACATTTACATTTTCCTATTGTGCTTCATTATTATTCATTGAGGAAACCTGGCCAAACAAACCCCTGGTGACCAGAGACTTCAGTCAGCCTCATAGGGCCTCACATCTCTAAGTCAATGTCCCACTTAGGACATTCTCTATTCCAATATGGAACTGATTTTAAAAAATAATAATTAAGGGATAAGGTAGAAGACAGAGAATATTAGCAGGAGAAATACTCAATCTACATTTTCTAATATTTATTTTTATGGAGATGAATATAAACCACTCCATGACCAAAATGACTGTCATTTGATTAGTCAGTTCAGCTCTTTCCAATAATAGCTGAAAGGGAAGAGGGGTTGAAAGCCAGTTTTTTAAGATTTATTTAAGTGTTGTGAGGAAAGAGATTATGTAATTCTTCTTCAACCCCTTTATTTATTCATTTACTTATTTTTGTTCCCCTAGAAAGGATTACTAGAATCAATCTAAGAAAAGTGTGTAAATGATAGGTTATTAAGCACACTTGTTTGAGGTTAAACAATCGTACTCCATGTAGGCTGATTTAAAATAGATATGTACATTGTTTGGAAACATTCAACTCAGCTTTGTGCAAGCCTTTGGTCAAACTTCCAAGTCATTGTTTTCTTTGTTCATTTCATTACTTTTCCAGTTCTTCCTTTGTTCGGTTTATGTGCCAATGTGCACAGAGAAGATCAACATCCCCATTGGCCCGTGTGGCGGCATGTGTCTTTCAGTCAAGAGACGCTGTGAACCGGTCCTGAAGGAATTTGGATTCGCCTGGCCAGAGAGCCTGAACTGCAGCAAATTCCCACCACAGAATGACCACAATCACATGTGCATGGAAGGGCCAGGTGACGAAGAGGTGCCCTTACCTCACAAAACCCCCATCCAGCCTGGGGAAGAATGTCACTCTGTAGGAACCAATTCTGATCAGTACATCTGGGTGAAAAGGAGCCTGAACTGTGTTCTCAAGTGTGGCTACGATGCCGGCTTATACAGCCGCTCAGCCAAGGAGTTCACTGATATCTGGATGGCTGTGTGGGCTAGCCTGTGCTTCATCTCCACTGCCTTCACGGTCCTGACCTTCCTCATCGATTCCTCCAGGTTTTCCTATCCTGAGCGCCCCATCATATTTCTCAGTATGTGCTATAATATTTATAGCATTGCTTATATTGTGAGGCTGACTGTAGGCAGGGAAAGGATATCCTGCGATTTTGAAGAGGCAGCAGAACCCGTTCTCATCCAAGAAGGACTTAAGAACACAGGATGTGCAATAATTTTCTTGCTGATGTACTTTTTTGGAATGGCTAGCTCCATCTGGTGGGTTATTCTGACACTCACTTGGTTTTTGGCAGCAGGACTCAAATGGGGTCATGAAGCCATTGAAATGCACAGCTCTTACTTCCACATTGCTGCCTGGGCCATCCCTGCAGTAAAAACCATTGTCATCTTGATTATGAGACTGGTGGATGCAGATGAACTGACTGGTTTGTGCTATGTTGGGAACCAAAACCTTGATGCCCTCACTGGCTTTGTGGTGGCTCCTCTCTTCACTTACTTGGTCATTGGAACCTTATTCATTGCCGCAGGTTTGGTGGCCTTGTTCAAAATTCGGTCGAATCTTCAAAAGGATGGGACAAAGACAGACAAGTTGGAAAGGCTGATGGTCAAAATTGGTGTCTTCTCAGTATTATACACAGTCCCTGCAACCTGTGTGATTGCCTGTTATTTCTATGAAATCTCCAACTGGGCACTCTTCCGGTATTCTGCAGATGACTCCAATATGGCGGTCGAAATGTTAAAAATTTTTATGTCTTTGCTGGTGGGCATCACTTCAGGAATGTGGATTTGGTCTGCCAAAACTTTTCACACATGGCAGAAGTGTTCCAACAGATTGGTGAACTCTGGGAAGGTAAAGCGAGAGAAGAGAGGGAATGGTTGGGTAAAGCCTGGGAAAGGCAATGAAACTGTGGTATAAGAATAGCCAGACTCTACATGGTCCTCATTTTGATTGGGGTATATTAGCATTTCATAGGAAATGCTGCTAAAAATTGTATGTAATAAATCTCAGTTTGAACAAACAACACTTAAGCAAGGCCCCCCCCCCAACCGCCCCATCATCCTAAAACCAATGATTTTGCTGCAGACTTTGGAATAATCCAAAATGGAAAAGCCAGTGAGAGGCTTTCAAAGCTGTGAAAAAATCAAACTGTTGATCACTTTAGCAGGTCACAGGTTGAAGTGTGGAGGTCCTGCCTAGGTTAGGCAGTCCAGGGCGATGCTGCTTTTCCTTGCAGGGTGGGGTTTAAGCCGTGAGTGGGTAATTTAATTTGCAGAGAGAAAAAGTAACTTTTTAACCCTTTTAAAATTGAAATACTAACAGCCTCTTTCAAATAACAACGCAATCTATAAACACTGGAAACGCTGGTTCAGAGAAGTATTACATGAGTTTTTGGTTTGGCTGGTCTAACATAAACATCTTTTGTGGTGCAGTGTCTGCTCTTTAGAACTGTGTGGATTGCACTCCCCAGAGGTGGTGTCAGAATCTTTTAGTGCCTTTGTCATAAAACAGAATTGTTTGAACAAACAAAAGTATTGTACAAACACACCTAAGGTATCCGGTGGATTTGCCTTCTCTCTTTAATTTCAGTATCTCTGTGCTAGGCTGCTGCTGTTTTCTTCATTTTGCATTCATAACTCAAAAAAGGTATTTTTATAGGAATTTTTGCATTGCAGCATGCCTAATGAGGGGGAAAATGAAGGGCGATTCATGTCGTGACAATCACTTAATTCAGAGGAAAATGAGATTGACCAAGTCGACTTACCTTACCGACCCCAGAGACCTATGGCATTGAGCAACTGGGACTTAATATGTTTTACTTTGTGTGATTGCATCTGTGCAGACGCCAGTCTGGAAGAGCTGAAATGTTAAATTTCTTGGCAACTTTACATGTGCACAGATTAACTGTGTAATTTGTGTGTGTCAATTACAATTAAAAGCACATTCTTGGACCATGACATAGTATACTCACTGACTTTAAAACTATGGTCAACTTGCATTCTCAGAAAGATAGTGCCTTTTTCCTTTAGCATAAGAATGTTATCAAAGTCTGGTCCACTTAACAACAATGGAGACTTTTTCAATTTTGTGAAGGGAACTAAGGACTGCTAATCCAACTACTTGGTGCATAATTGTTTCCTTGTAATTGGCAAAGGCTCCTTATAAGATTTCCTTGGAGGCAGTGTGGCCTGGAGTATTTATATGGTGCTTAATGAATCTCCAGAATGCCAGCCAGGAGCTTGATTGGTTAGCAGGGAATAAAGTGTAGACCCTGTGAAATGAACTGCAAACTCTAACAGCACTGGTCTTAATTGCCTTTTGTGGAGGTATCCAAAGCCTTTCAAATTTATGCTTTACGTTTCTCACAAGGGGGTACCCCCCTAGCAGCCTCTCAAAGTTGCTGTGCTTTTAAAATTGTAACTGGCCTCTCTATTAACCCACCTTAGGCCTTCTAATCTCCAGATCTCTGGGGCAAGTTGTTGACAATGTCACAGGTTGCTCTGTGTAACTTATACCTGTCTTTGCTTCAGTTCCTGCTTTGCAGTGACTCATTTATTTATTTATTCATGCCTTTTTTTTTTTTTTTTTTAAGCAGGTAGGAAAGCTCTCTTTTATTGTTCTTTGTGGAAAAACATTTCCAGGGACTCAAAATTCCAAAAAAGGTGGTCAAATTCTGGAAATAAGCATGCCTTTTTGTGGGGGGCCTATAGGGGAGGGGTTTTATGCCCATGGTTTGCCATTTCCTCCCCTTATTTCCTTTTTTTTCCTTGGTTGCTGAGCTGTCTGAGATGAAGATGCATCTAAAGTCTGCTGTGTTTTAGAAGGGAAAGTCTTAGGGCTTTCAATTGAGGCAGAAGCTAAGTGGGCATGGATGGCCTGTGTTACTGTCTGCCAAGCCTGAGTGCCTTGACTGGACTCTGGGTCAGGGCTCCCAGAGCATGAGAATTGGTCCCCGGAAGGGCCAGAGTAACTCCATCAGAGACCACAATGCCTATGAAATGTAAAATGTGAACTCCCGTGCTGCTTGCAGATAGTTCCCATAACTGCCCAGGGCCCCGGAGCATGCATCCAGGGACAGAACCTGCCCTTACTCACGCTCTGCTCTAGTGTCTTGGGAGTTGGGCAGAGACTCTGGCCTAGGAAGTGAAGGATCATGCAGTCAGGGACTGGTCTTGGTGTTAGAGTATCGGTTTTGTAAGGCAGTTTTCCTTGTAATGTCAGTGATTTTATGACCAAAGTAGCAGCTTGCAGAGGCTCAAGCATGGAGTAGGTGCTCGATATTTTTGAATAATTAAATGATAAAAATAATAAAAGCCCTCAGATGAACCTGGGTATGTGAGTTCTGGGGCTAGTACCCTGAGAATTTCTGCGTTTTAATATGCCTATTCCCCAAATCTCTTGCCTTCTCAGGGGAAAGTATATTTGATATATTTGATCAGAAGTGGCCTGTTGGTGCAGACTGGATTAGTATCCTTAGCAATGGCACAGGGTGGTAGGCCTTTCACATTCCAGACAGTGGAGAATATTTGCAGTTTCAGGAAAGGAACTTTGTGGCTAAGGAGTCAGTTAACAATTACCTCAAAGTGACTCCATCTCCTCTTAAATTGGTATCTTTAAAAAACAAAAAACAATGATTTACCAGCCCAACTATGTGTAAAACCCTGTATTAGGCACCTTAGAGCATGTTATAAAGGATAAGCATTTCAGTTCAGTGGTGACAGCTGTATTCTAAGTGACTTAGGCTGGTGATGCTCCTGGATCAGCTGAACTTTACTGTTGGTTTTGTGAAGAATTTGCCTCTGCAATTTCCATCTGCTTCACTGTCTCCATCCCTTAAATCTCTTCTTCCCCAGGCCTTCTACCTGTAACTCATGCCATGTCAAGATTTTTTCCAAATCAATGACAGGGGTTTTGATGAAAAGCATCAACTCTGCTTCATGACAATTTCTTTGAAAGCCTTAAGAAAGACTATGAAAATAGGCTATGAGGACATAGGTTCCCACATCTAATATGACCTTTGGGACAGACGATTCACAGCTTGGTGTGCTCTGTGTGACTTATGTATGTAAACTTGAGGACAGCATCTTGCCAAGGAAAAGGTTAAGGTGGTTTTTCTGGCTCTAAAATCTAGAGCAAGTAGATATGATTATAACTTCCTACAAAAAATCCCCTGGCCACCAGAGATTTTTGTTAAGCCAGGCCAAGGTCACCTGTCCGGCCTCCTCTCTGGCAGACTCCTTTGCCTGCTTCATAAAGGCCAAACCTCAGGGAAGAGGAGCATGGGTTAGAGTGGAAGTGGCCAAAACCATCTGATTGAGCTGCTTGGTTGATACTTACATGTTTTTCCTTTAGGGAGACCCATTTCCTGATCTCTGAGACTGCTTGTGTCGGCAGCTTGCTCAGGGGCCTTAAACCAGAAAAGTGACACATTTTGTTTCCCTGAAATATTCTTTGACTTTCCTTTCCTGGGTCACTCTCTCCCCATACTCCCTCACCCCAGAATGTGGGACATTTCTGTCTGTAGGTTTTGAGTTATGATGCTGCCCAGCCCTCCCAGCTTTCTACTCTCTGGCCCTCTCAGCCTCTTGGCCACTGGATTTAAGTACTTGTAGTTTTGTGACCCAGCTGGGACCTGAGGACACAAAGATGAACTTGACAGCCTTAGCCCAGAGCAGCAGATGGAAAAGGATTTCACTAGGAAGGTGCAATCTTTGGTTTATGGTGAGGTAGCCCCAGCACAGTTAGAACACAAACCACAAAGGACACAGACTTTAGAAGAAGCCCCTTAGGATTACTCCATATGCTGAATTTGGTCCTTTGGTGGAGGGCATTAGAGAGAGTTGCTAGTCAAGTTATGCCGAGTCATAGGTCTCTGACAATTCTTTTTGTTCTTTTATTGTATTGGAGGTCACAGTCCCAGTCTGGGTCTGTATTATGTCTGGCATAGGACCTGTGTTATCATTTTTTCCTTAGGCTAGGTTGCAGAGTGTGGAAACTCCTAGGAGGGCATTTTGCTCCTATCAAGGATCAGACAGCAGAGCCTTAAAGGATTTTGTTTCGCTGCAGCCTGGTTAGAGCTCTCTGTTGCTGCCTCTTGCCATGCATACGTGCCTTGGAATCAGCAAATTCCCAGTATTCACCCAGGCAATTTGTAGAGATCCCTCCTGGGGTCCTATATGAGCCATGTCCTCAAAGTTTTTGTACCTCCTTGATCTCCTACATTATTCAGTACATGACCACTGTCATCTCAGAAGGCTTCTGAGAATAGGGGCAAGAGCAACCTTACCCTGTGAAAGCTGGGTCCACCTCTGTCCCAGGTTGTGAAAGTGTCTGAATCCTTTTCACAGGCTCTGGCCCTGACTTAGCTGTAGGCTTTTGGGGGAAGTAATCTGCTTTCTATGTCTCTCCCAGTGGGGCATGTAGGTGGCTCTGGATTGTTTTTCCTACCTCACAGGGATGTTGTGAGGCTTCAGAAGGTCTAAGGATCAAGGCCCCTTGAGCTCTTTGTAAGGAAGGTAGAATAAATATCAGGTGCCATCTGTGAAAACCTGCTCTGTGCAGTAGCCATTTAGTTTTTCCGTGGCCTTGTATCTTTGTGCCACCCCACAGCTCCAGCCACCTTGACTCCGGCCTGGGGAACTTTCAGATGTTCAACGTAGAGGTACCACGCAAACTCCTGCTACACGTGCCCTGAATTAATTGCTGAACTTCAAAGGAAATGGACCCTGCTTTTAAGGATGTACAAAAGTATGTCTGCATTGATGTCTGTACTGTAAATTTCTAATTTATCACTGTATAAAAAAATAAACTTTGCTATTTAATTTTTGTATCAAAGGAAAATAAAGTTTTGTTTATTAATTGGTGTATGATTTGGCAATATTCCTAAAGGTATATGATTGTCTCAGGGAAGAGTACATACCCAGCAGTGAGAAATAGAAGATCCAGTTTGCAAGGCAGATTGAGAACCGCTTTCTGAGAACCTCTTTGTTTCTTTTTTTGCTGGAGCTAATTTTCCCCTCTGGGATTTCTCCTAGGTCAGCAAACCCCTAGAGTCCAAGGTCATTGGAATTTATCACTACTGTGGTCATCAGTAACAATCAAGTGGGTCACATTATGCTTTGGACATAACTAGAGTTCTCAAGCTGTTATCCCAATGACGACGACTCCTCGCATTTCCAATACATGTGTCCCTCTTTATGTACCTTCCAAATGCCCTTGATTCAGTCTGGTGGCCTGAGAAAGTTTTCCCATCACTGCTAGTGCTTTGGGTCTCTGAAAAAAGATCTTTAAAAAAAAAAAAAAAACTTGAGATTTTAATTTTTTTCCCAGCTACCCAATGGTTCTGGTTTTGTGTAATAGATATGGAAATAAGTTAGTCAAGAAAATGGCTTCTCTAGCTAAGTTTCTAAGTTTGGGTGGTCTGTGTCCCAATACCCAGGAAGTCATTGGACAAAATAAATCCAAAGCCATTATCAGAACAGTGACATGGGAGCATATAATACTATGGACCACACAGACACAGAGGGAAAGAGAATGCCTGAAACTGGAGATGTCTGCTGATGCCCCAGATGAGAACATCAGCCCTCTTAGTTTCCTTATAAGTTGTTCTTTACTTGTTACTTTCAACTGAATCCCACCCTTTTGTTTTGTTTTGGTGTGAGTAAAAATCCCAGTGGACAAGAATCTGCAGATTGCTAGTGTACTTTTATCTCAAACCATGGATCAAGGGGAGGTATGTGGTTTAAATTCTCTTCCCTGTAAGGTATGCTGTTCCTCATTCCATTACTTCCTCATTAAGTAGTTTTGAAGTTGAGGAAAAGTCAACACAATCTGGAATGAATTCCTAATAATCCCTTGTACTTGGAGCAAAGCTTTCAGTATGTAAATTACTTTCATTTGCACAATTTCATTTCATTGTCAAAGCATCTCTGAGGTAAGCAGGGTGGACACCGCCTTCTCCTGGAAAGCAGAAATTGAGGCTTAGGGAGGGCGAGGGCCTTGTCTAGAGTACCCAACGGGGGCTATCAGGTGGGACAACTAGATCTTATGCCTAGTTCAGCATTTTGTTTTTGTTTTACATGCTTTCTGATTTATTGAAGTACTATAAAGAGTTAATTGTGAGTGGGTAAATGCTTTGGCAAACAACTAAATAATAAGACCTGGACCTGAGCTACTGTTTCTTAGGGATTATGTAGCATAATCATAAAGGTAAGTTTCTTTATCTGTAAACTGGACACCTCTGGAATAAACCCCATGATCCCCTGACACTCAACTGGCTTGAACTGGTCTTGGCTCGTCTCCCTCCCACCCACCCCCAATGGGAGCTTTGTGTGCAGGGCCAGGACCCTGACTGGAATGTGGCCCAAGGGTTTTTAGCATTTCTGTCCTGAGAACTGATTTTTCATCTTTCCCATTTTAGCTTTCACATGCAATCATAATTTTAAAGTTGAGCTGACTCTTGACTAAAGAGGTCAGCCTTGGCTTCATGTCTTCAGAAGTCCTGTGAACAGAAATAAACCACACTGACGGAAGAGCTCTGTGCTTTCCTTCATAATGCAGCTGAGTTTGTAGGATGGGAGCATCTTGCTAAAAATTTTGAAAATGTGCTTGATCTGCAAAAATTTAGTTCAAAAGGTATTCAAAATGGACCTTGGCACCACCTGAACTTCTTAAAATCATCCTGTCTTCTTCCTTTGGTCTCTTTCACCCTTAAGTGAAGGGGGCCCATGGATTCATCAGCAATCACAGCCAAGCTTTCCAACTTCTTAAGTTCCCAGAGAGAGAGAATAGAAAATCAAATTAATTACATTTCACATCACTAGCCTGATTTTCATCAGCCTCCCACCTGGTTTCTTATTAGCACCTGATCCTGTTTTCACCCAAGAATGTATTTAATTTCACTGGTTGCCCACATTATGAAAGCCTTTCTCTTTAAGAGATTAAATGATTGGCTAGCTGACATTTATGACTGGCTAATCTAAATTTCATAAAATGTCAGAGGGTTGCATCACTTCACTTGATATGAAATTAATACGTAGATTAAAAAGCAACAAGATGGAATTGATAAGTCACATAGAAAAACCTGTCTTAGTTTGATCACTTTCCTCTCACCCCCTGCCTTTGCATCTATGGTTTTCTTTGCCTGGAATGCCCGTTCCCCCTTTCTTCAACTAGCTCATATCTGTTCTTCCTACATATTTGAGGTCTTGTGTCACCTCTTCTGGGAAATCTCCTACCCTCCTGCTTGCCACCTTGTGGCTCTCTTTCCTTCTCACCATAGGTACATTTTACCCTCTGTGCTTTCAACTTCGGGAGCTTTCATTGCACTGTTTGTCTATGCACGTGCCCATCTTTCCACTAGACTGGGCTCCCTCAGGACATCTCTGAGCACCCAGAAGTGCCCAGCTGGGTGTCCTCAGACTCTGGCACAGTGCCAGGCACAGAACACAAACTTCAGGTATATTTGTTAAAAGAAGGGAGGAAGGAAAAAAGAAGAAGGAAGGGTTTTGCGTTGTTAGGTGGGAAAATGAAGAGGCTTTGGTGACAACTGTGGCCAGCATAGGAAGGAAACCAAAGGTAACAATAGCAAGAGCCATCACATTGGCAGGACTTTCTAGAATGATGCCAAGGTAACGGCCTCAGAGAAAATTCTCTAGCTTCAAAAATGGGATAGGGACTCATCACCTACCTATGGTGTTGCCTATCTAAATTTGTCTCTTCCTCTTTTGTTCTTCTCCTCCTCCCCAATGAATGTTTGCTGAGACCCTACTGTATATAGACTGCTGGAGTGGGGTGAGAGAAGGGAGAGAGGGGGCCATTTTGAAAAACCATGAAAGACAAGGTCCAACCTAAAGTCCAAAAGTGCAGATGACAAAACAGAGAAAGAATTCAACTGTTATTAACAAGCTTAAAACTCTAATCCTGGAAAAACAAATCCTCTACTGCTTAGTAAATATTTGTTGAATAGCTGAATAAGGGTCTATCATGTGCCAGCCACCATCCTAGGACAGTGTAGGGGACACAGAAAGAAATAAGACACAATCTTTTCTTCCAGAAGTTCATGGCAGCACACCACCTGTCCTCTCCCCTACCCGCTAACTCCCCAAAAGGGTGAATGCTACTATATCCAGTCACACCCTGTAATTTTTTTTTTAAATTAACTCCCAGGTCCTCTGTCTCAGTTAGCCAGGGCTGCTGTAACACAAATTCCACAAGTGTGTGGCTTTAAAAAAAGAGAAATTTATATTCTCAGTTCTGCAGACTAAAAGTCTAAATTAGGGTCTTGGCTGAGTCAGTTTCTTTTCTGTCGGTAGCCCTGGGTTTTCCCTGGTTCCTTGGCTTACAGATGATCCTCACATAGCATCTGTTTTCCCCTTTTTTGTACACACACATTTGTGTCTAATCTCTTTTTATAACTCAGAAGTGATTAGGTTTAGGACCCACCTTATATAGGTAATGGCCTCATAAACATAACAAAGGAAACTATTTCAAAGCAGGGTTATATTCAAAGGTATAGGTATTAGGATTCCAATACACACACACATATATATATATTTAACCCATAAGAGCCTCCTTGGTTTAGCTTGGATAGATAGCTTCTGAGCACCAGATGTGATGGGTAAACATCTTCTAGACTATTGTTATCTCACCGTTTGATCCCCAAAAGGACCTGTCTTCCTTCCTAGGTGAATGTGTAGGGAGGGTATGAGTAAGAGGAGAAACGGAGAAGGGCTAAATCCCAGAGATCATCATGACTCTTGAGACTTAATCTGCTTGTCAAAACCAGCCTCTGATTTCAATATGTAAAAAATAAAAACTAAGTCCCTGAGTGGTACAGTTAAGTGCTCCACTACTAGCCGAAAAGTTCGAGGTTTGAACCCACCCAGAGGCACCTGGGAAAATAGGCATGGTGTTCTGCTTCTGAAAGTTCACAGTCTTGAAGCCCTATGGATAAGCACAATTCTACTCTGACACATGTGGGGTTGCCGTGAGTCGGAATTGACTTGATGGCAAATAACAACAACGATAACAGAATCCCCCTAATACAGGATGGGCATGAAAATTACCAAAAAAAAAGTTAAAACTTATTCATGAAGCAGGAGCTCTGGTGGTATAGCATCTGACTGCTAACCAGAAGGCTGGTGGTTCAAACCCACCAGCCACTCCTCGGAAGGAGGCCCTTGGAAGTAGATTGGGCAATCTACTTCTGCAGTGATACCACCTCGGAAACCCAAAGAGGGGTCGCTATGACTCGGATCCGACTGGACAGCAATGAGTTTATTCATGAAGTGTCACCAGAGGCATTTAATCACCAGTTCAGTCAACTGCCTCCATCTGAATGTCTTTTTCCTAGGCACACATATTAATTTATAATATTTGCACTGAGTAGGTGGTTTGCATATCTGTGTCTGCCTTGTGTCCTGTAAGCCTCGTTTTCTTGCTTTTCTCATGTCATAATTCTATAAATCTAAAGAGACTGCTCTATAGATATTATAAGAAGGGCATGGTCAGTCTTCATTTACTCAGTGTAAGAGAGAAATTTGTGAATAAACTTGGCAGAGAGTTGTTTGTAAGGAGATGCAGGGCAAGCCATTCAGTGTAACTGAAGCCTGAGACTCATGAAATGGGAGGAAAGGTGGGCTGAGGCCAAGTAATGGAAGGCCTTTGAGGTTGTATTTTCTCCTGTGTTCGCACAAGGGAGTTAGCAAAGGTTTTAAAGCAAGGAGGGGTCTGTCATGTCCACGTTGGTGCTTTATAAAGCTCGCTTTGGCTACAGTGTGGACCGTGGGCTAGAAAGAAGTTGGAGGCAGGAAGCTCAATTTGGATGAGAAACCATGAAATCCTGAATGAAGGTTGTAGCAGAGAAATGGAAAGGAGGGGGTGATTTCCAGAGAAAACACAGTAAACTGTGGCACTGTTCAATGAGCTGAATCTTTGCTTTCAAAAATGCCAGTGTTTCAGAGCAAGGAGCTTTCTGTTTGCTCTGTGCACCTGATACAGCACACCTCCTACATTGCAAGCTATAGATAAATAATGACCTCTTCACTGATGGGCCATGGATGGATTGCCATACTGACCAAGTGCCCCTGGAGAGCTAGGATTTCCCTGGATTGAGGCTTTCTCCCTAGTAGTTCTCAGGTCAGCACTGCACCATTTGTCAATGGCTGGGACAGGATCCTTAGGAGGGGAAGGGAGTGTTTTGTTGTTTATGTAGTGCAGAGGGGCCCCAACAGGAGTCCCTGGGTGGCCCAAACAGTTAAGTGTCCAATTGTTAACTAGAAGATTGGAGGTTTGAACCATCCAGAGGTGCCATGAAAGAAAGGCCTGGCAATTTGCTTTCTTTTCCATGAGTTAGAATTCACTCCATAGTAACTGAGGGAACAAATAAGTGGGAGAGACAGCTCTTTTGGACCCAAAGTTTTGTTAAAGAAATACTTCCTAGAATAAGATACAAATTCCATAGTAAGAGTTTACACAAAATTAATCCCAGTCACATCTCCCATTCAGATTTTATTTCTTGACACAGATTTCTTTGCCTGCTCTTGTTATCAGTAAAAGTATGGATTGCCTAACCAGATGCACAGAAAAGATCTCATGGGCACACACACATTTTCCCTACTCCTCTTCCTTTTAAATCAGAAAGTTTGTATAACATTTTCCATAAGTGAAAGAGAGAACCACTTCCTAGCTTTTTTTTTTTTTTCCTAACAACAGACCTTCCTCTTGGATTTACATCAGCATTTAGCTAACTTCCTGAACATTTCACCCATTTCCTGAACTTATTCTGAGGAAGGAAAAACATCCTCCTTCAGAAATAAATGCAAATAACCTCAGAGATTATTTCTATTAAATAAATAGCGCAAATGAAATGGAATTTCCTGTAAAATGTACATTTACCAGGGGTGTTTTTCAACAAAAATGTTTCTATTTGTTGTGATTCTGTAGGAAACATATTTGCAGGTGGTCTGGGAAATTAAAACCATTAAGACTTTTCAACAGGAAAATTCTGAACATTTGCAATTTTCACTCTTGTTAAAAATATTATTTACTGAGAAATCTGAACACTATGGGAGAATTATTTTCTTTGTTGTTAGTTGCCAGTGGAGTTGATTCAGACTCATGAAGCTTTGTTTCTTTTAAAACAGGATTCTTCTGACACCTAGTGGTGAACAGGGCAAAACATCTTCAGGGCCAACTATAAACCAAAAAACCAAACTCACTGTTGCGGACTCATAGTGATCTCTCCTTCCAAGGCAATATCACTACGGAAGTAGATTGCCCAATCCTTCTTCTGAGAGTGGCTGGTGGATCTGATCTGCCACCCTTCTGGTTAGCAATCAAATGCCTTAGGCACTACGCCACCAGAGCTCCCCGGGCTGACTATACCTAACACAAAAAGGCCAAACCAAACTCCCTGCCATCAAGTTGATTTCCACTCATAGAGACCCCCTTTGCATTTCCGATGTAAATTTTTGTGGAAGTAGATTGCCCAGTCTTCCTTTTGCGGAGTGGCTGGTGGGTTTGAACTGCCAACCTTAGTCACTGTGCCACCAGACAGTGTCCCTGTAATTAGGATTTTTTGATTGTGCATGTTTTTTGGGGAAATATGCCCTTTCCAAATGCTTCTCAGTACTCATAATGCCTAGGAATCCTAAGAAGTAATAACATGGAAATGGCTACTCTTAGGCATTTCTGGTGAAGTTTTCTTCTCTTGACTGTTTCCTTAGAGCCAATCTACCTTCTTGGACTAAACTAGTTCAATTTTAAGGACAAATGAAAAATGTGAAGTTTTGCAGAGGAAATATATCAATATATCAAGCTGGAATCAGGTTTCTCTCTCTTTTTAAAAATGAGATCAATTTCTCTGCATTTGTGCAAGGCCTCCTCTCATTGACCATTTTTGTTGAAGTGGTGAGGTCCTTTTCTAGTGAACAAATCTCATTGACATCTTAGAGATGTTTGTATCTTAGACTATAATTTTTTAATGCTTCACAGGAGCTTTCTTAAGTTCTCTAGTGTTTGGCAGTCTGCTGGTTTTTAAAGAGGGGATAAGAATCTTAGAAGTCTGCCCTTGGTTCCTCCTAGAGGAAGGCTTTCCCGGACCAAAGGATATCGTGCCTCCTTGTGCCATCATCAAGAAGAGACTCCTTAATTTCTCACTGAGGCTTACATCCTTCCTTCTGTCCAAACCCATTAGTGTGATACCCAAGGCCCCTCATGTTCTGGCCCTTTCCTCTCTCTCCCCAGTCTCACCTCCCACCTCTCTCAAAGATATGCCCAGTGACCTCACTGTTGCCAACCACTTCCCATTCCTCACACACCTCATGCTGTTTCACTCTTCTCTGCCTTCACATGCTAATCTCCTCAACCAGAAGGATCTTTCCCTCTGGGTCCCTTGCACACATTCTTCAAGATCCTGTGTAAATGTTTTCTCTTCAGGAGTCTTGCATGATCCAACCAAGCATTGCTGATTGTTGCCCTCCTTAATGTCACTTCTGCACCTAGTTCAAATATCTATAATTGCACGCCTCATACTAATACTGTTTTTATATGGTTTTTCATAGACATCTGTGAGCTTGTGAAGGACAAGAATGTTCTTGTGCCCAACATAGTAGTTTGTCCAGGTGCTCCACAAATGTTCACGAGCATTAGTCATTTATAGTATCAGATATTTCCACTTGTGTTTCAATGGAAACAAATTAGGTGTGGGGGTACCTACTTCAAGAACAGAGTTGAGCCTCCATGAACAACTGCCTCCTTTGCCATCAGACCAGAACTGGATGATGTCTGGCTACCATCACTAAACATTTTGATTAAAGATTCCTAGAAAAATCCTGATCAAAAGGGTGAGAATGCGGAACAGATTCACATTCTCACGGATTATAGACTTTCCAGAGCCACAGAGGATGAATGAAGCCTATTGCCCTGAGATCATCTTTAAACCTTAAACCAAAAATATACCCTGAAATCTTAAAACCAAACAATGCTTTAGCTTAACTAAGAAAAAGTGGTCTGCTTTGAGTATTATGCTCTTTTAAGAACTATCTATACGGGATCAAACTGACAAAAGCAACTTGAAAAATTAGGTAGGAGACTAAGGAAGCAGTAAGTTTATGTTAATGAAGGAGGAATGGCTCAGAAAAGGACAGTGAGAATGATTACAGAACTTAAAGAAAGTAATCAGTGTCACCAAATTGTACATATAGAGACTGTTGAATTAGTATACGTTTTGCTATATATTTTCTCAACAACAGCAACAAAGTAAATAAAATTTAGAAGGGAAGAAAAAAAAGTATTGAGTTGAGAGCCAGGGAGCCAGATCTTTGAAAATGTACAGAACTATTTATTAGCCCAAATGACCTCAGTCTCCAGGCTCTGAGGAGTAAGGTGGTTGGACAAAAATGATCTTTCTTGTTCCAACATTCTAGGATTCTATGATCAGGAATGATCTAAAATAGGTCGTTTGCTTGTTTATTTGTTTGTTTTTTAAAATGTGAGACAAGTCAGGTAGTTTATAATTATATGCAAAATATTTTTGTTGTTTTTCATTTTCTTTTTTAAAATAATTTTTTTTAGCTGTTGTTGAGAATATCCACAGCAAAGCATACACCAACCACTTCAATAGTTCCTGCATGTACAAATCTCTTAACGTCATTTTCCAAATTGTTTTTCCCCTATTAACATAAACTTATTGCCCTCTAAGTTTCCTGTTTTCTCTTTTGAATTGCTGTTGTCAATTGCATACAAACCATTTTATGTACACATGTGTCTTTTTGTGGGGGAGATAGTCCACGGCTTTCATAGGAGGAATCTATGATGTGGCACAACTCAAAACAAGAAGGAATAGCTACAAACACACCAGCGATCGTGATCATGGCTGGGCAATGATCTCTCTGTTATACATAAGGTTGCCATGAGATGGAGCCAACTTGACAGCAACTAACAACCACAACAACATGATCTCAACAGGTTAAATACCACTGATTAAGGATCATTGACCAAAACAACTATCTTTACCTAATCTCTACTGAATCAATAGGACTTAATACCTTCCTTGGATGCCTGAAGAGAGAGGCTGATAATCCAGCTGATACAAAGCCCTGGTTGCTTTACCTCCCTTTGCCCTTCTTTAGGGCACAACTATACGTCCTTGTCTACCATTTAAAAAGGAGCTTTGGTAGCGTAGTGCCTAAGGCACTTGACTGCTAACCAGAAGGCTGGCAGTTCAAACCCACCAGCCACTCCTCGGAAAGAAGATGGGGCAATCTACTTCCGCAGTGATACTGCCTCAGAAACTCAAGGAGGGGTCGCTATGAGTTGGGTCTGACTTGAGGGCACATAACAACAACAACTACATTTGGGCTGTGCTAATGTCCCCCTCCTCAGGTTCTAAATGTAAAGGAGAGGGTGTGGTCAGAACTCTTGTCAGCCCAAGATTATGTACCTATCCCCATGTTAAAAATAAAGACGAAAATGCCATTACCTGAGGTATTAATAGGGTTACTGTGACAAAGCTACCACATAGGCCCTACAAGTTCTCCCCAAACAGTCCACACTGGGCCCTCTGAGTAATACCAGAAAACCTCCACATGAAGCATTATCACTAGAAAATTCTGCCAGTGTGGCCTAGTGAGATAATGTTTTTCTTCTTTGATGGAAGATGTCATCTGCAGGATGAATTGTGGCTGGCAGGGCTGTCTTCATGGCCTGGCAATCTACTGCTCAAAAATCAGTCATTTAAAACCTTCTGGAGCACAATTCTACTCTGATATACATGGTGTCACCATGAGTCAGAGTCAACTCAACAGCAACTGGTTTTTGATTTAATGGTTGATAACAATGATTTGAAAATTGCTAGATAAGAAAGAAGCAAACACATTAGTGTGAAAACCAGAACAAAACAAAACAAACAAACAAAAAGCCATACACACAGACTGTTAAAGTTGGGAAGAATCCTAAACAGGAACTCTTAGTCAGAATACCTTCCACCTTTGTCCTTCCTTAGCAATTTGCATACAATGCACTTAAAAGTCTGTTGCATTACTATTATTTTCTCTTATTACACATATTTTTACCCCATTAAACTTTGAGAGCCCCCATTAGACCAGTGACTGAATCTGTCTATTTTTAAAATTTTCCATTTTGTAGTACAAGGCCTGTCACAAAGCAGATGCTTAATAAATATTTGTTGAAAGAATAAATCCATTCAATTACTTATTTTATCATTGGGGAAGCTGAGGCCCAGAGAAGTTAAATGACTTGCTCAGGTTCACAAAGCCTGTCTTTGGCAAAGTCAGGACTGGAGTTAACCTTTCATTTGAAAACCAGTTACCATCGAGTTGACCCCACCCCATAGTCATCCCATGGTGTCAGAGTAGAACTGTACCCCATAAGATCTTCATGGGCTGATTTTTCAGAAGCAGATGATGAGGTTTTTCTTCCAAGGTGCCTCCAGATGGGCTTGAACTTTCAGCCTTTTCGTTAGCAGCCAAGTGAATGAACCATTTGTATCACATGGGGATTCCTCTCTGTTTGGAAGGGGTTAATTATTGCCTGGGACCCGATGTGGACCCAACCCTGAGGGCTCTTAAATATAACCTTTATTGCTTGCTGAGTTGCAACTGATTATCTGGGAAATGTTTGTGCCTTTTATGTATGTGCATATTTATTCCTTTGGAGTCAGAAACCAGAGGGGAAGAGCAGCCACTGCAGTTAGAATATGATGTGATTTGTCCCAGTGAACTTCAGAAGAAAGCAATCCATCAGATCCCCTGTGCTGAGCATAGTCCTGGTACAGCTGAGGATCTCCTTTCTTCGTCCCCAATCCTCCCATTCATGAGATTATCTTCTGTGATGCTGATGGCCTGGATGTGATTGATTACCCACCACTATCTTGGGGACCTGAGAGTGACCTTCTGGGTGCATTTGTAAGGAAGGAGCTTGGAAAACAAAACAAAAAACGTGAAGGCATCCTTTGGTTGGCCTGAGATAAGGAGGCTTCAGAGTCTTTTTCATTAGCTTGGCAAAACAGTCCAAACAATAAAGAACCCATAAGAAAATATTCTGCTTCCAGGGACTTAAAAGATAGTTCTTATTTCAACCACCCAGTCAAATGATACTCTCATTAGGTAAGAAAAACAAATGTTTTTTTTTTTTTTTTTTGTGAGTTAGAGGAGGAGAGGAGAGAAAGAAAGAAGAGTAAGAGAGAAAGGCAGGAGTGAGGAATGCAAAAGGAGGAGAGTCAGAACGCAGAAAAAAATTTAAGAAGAAACAGTAAAGACCTAGAGGGAGACTGAACATATTTGGAAAGAGTGTGTTGCTAATATTTACATGAATAACCCTAAGAGGT
This sequence comes from Orycteropus afer afer, assembly GCF_000298275.1. Lineage (NCBI taxonomy): Eukaryota > Metazoa > Chordata > Mammalia > Tubulidentata > Orycteropodidae > Orycteropus > Orycteropus afer. Next base: position 6,939,988 of record NW_006921741.1, on the reverse strand, counting down.
TCAATCAAATCATCAGAACAAACCAGCCCAAGTCACCTTGTTAAATTCAGCTGGTAGAATGAGAATTCTTATGCTGTAAAGTAAGCAGTGGGGTGTGATAAAAAGATGTGGGTTTGAGTTTGGCTCAGAGATGAACATGGACGTGTCATTTTAAGTACTAGGCCTCAGTTTCCTCATCCATAAGTGGGAGAAATAAATGAGATGAGACATATGAAACTAATTTGAAAAATAAAGAGTGACAGAAGCAAACACAGTCTTGAATTGACAGTCAGACTAGATCTGCTCCACTTTAATCAAAACAGGTTTTGACATGCCTCTAGCTCACCTTTTCAGGGCTCAGGAAAGTTTCCTAGCTTGTGTTTTTTAAATAAATAAATGCATAATCCAATGATCTTTTCACATTACGCTCAGGTGGACTCATTCCAAATCATAGCTACAACTCTGAAATTGTAATATATAAAAAAAGAAAGGCACATGGTTTACCCACTATCACCCAACAAATTTGTTGTAGTAGAAAGGATAGATCTAGGAGGAATGAGACAGATCTTGTTCATATTCCAATTCTCCCATTTACATACTGAGTGACTGTAGGCAAGTTTCTCAGTCTCATTAAAACTGTACCCTCCACTTCTAATATGGAAATACCTCCCTTCCGATGTTGTTAACACAAGGAAGTTGGGCAAGGGCTTAGTACAGCTCCTGTTATCTGTAGATTCAATGCCTGTATTGACTGATCATTGTTGTATCCTCAGTCCTAGCACATAAAATCAAAACCAGTTGCTATCGAGTCAACTCCAACTCATGGTGACCCCGTTGTGTCAGAGTAGGACTAGTGGATTTTTCAGAAGTAGATCGCCAAGACTTTCTTCCATGGAGCCGCTGGGTTAGCAGCCAAGCATGTTAATCATTTGCACCACTAGAGTCTCTGCCTAGCACATCCTAAATGTTAAATATATGTTGCTTCTCTCTCTCTCTTTCTCTCTCTCATGCTCTTTTCTCCTTCCCTTATCCTTTTCACACTCCCACTCATTCAGGTGTCTTTCTATTACCACCAAAGTAAAGCCTTGAATCTGAGTAGCTGAGTTACTGATTGAAAGTATTTCTGGGAAGGCCTCCAGTAGGAAATAAAATCACTATCTGATGATTGTCTATAAGCTTTAGGTTGTTAGTAATGAAAACAGCCTCCAGATAATTTAAATAGAAAGGAATTTATTAGAAGGACTCTGGGGATAGAGGGAATGAGGGTTAGAAACGGGTAGAAACTTCAAGAAAGCTATAGGGCCAGTTCAAAGGAATCACAGCGATAGTACTTTACCAGGAGTATGGAAATTTTCGCATATAACGTATCCATGGAAAGAAAAGAGGCACACATACATATAACATGCACAGTGTGCACAGGAAACTAATGCGCAAGGGAGTTGTATAGTTTGCAAGAAATCATAAAACATGCGTTATTTGTGTAAAAATAGTAGTTTCGTCAACATGCCACCTCTGCTGCTTTTTGAAAAACTGACACTTGACTGCCCGTATGGATAACCACCAACCACCTCTTTGTCCTTGTACTGCTCAACAGAGTTCCAAAGTCTGCAGAAAGCCCATCTATCTGGTGCACTGAGCTCAAGTTGCTCACCTGTCTTCAAGATTGCTCTAGGCCAAAAATTGTGTGTGTGTGTGACCTTGTCTACTTCCAATGTGGAAAGTGGATCCTACCTTACACCAAGAATAAGCCACAACAGGGCTTTAACCAAAGGTGAGATCAATATATCCTTAAAAGGATAGAGGGACTGGATGCTAGATAATAAAAAATATATATTGTTGTTGTGTGCCATCGAGTCGGCCCTGACTCATAGGACCCCTCCTTGGGTTTCTGAGGCAGTATCACTACAGAAGTAGATTGCTCAGTCTTCCTTCTGAGGAGCAGCTGGTGGGTTTGGACCTCCAGCCTTCTGGTTAGCAGTCAAGTGCCTTAGGCACTATGCTACCAGAGCTCCTAGTATAGGGGTTAGGGTTTCATATATATATGAAGATGAGGTCCTGACTCATGCAAGATTATCTCTTCTTCATGGACAAAGGGGCCAAGTAGAGTGACAGGGCTTGTAATGTCCATTGGTGGGGATAAGAATGATCCAACTGTGTCTGCTCATTCAAAGTGGTTTTTGGAGGTAAAAGAAAAAAAAATTCAACATTAAATTAAGGTAATTAGGGATTTATTAACATTGGGGTGGGGGAAGCACATTAAAAAAAAAAACAAAAACCCACAGTTTAATTTAGTTCAATGGTAAATAACCAGCTATTCAGTTGGCTTTTGACTGATTTCCACAGAGCTGTTTCTTCAGACTGGTGTGTACTCAGAGGCAGATGCTAGCAAGCAGCCCACATGTATTTCCCACAGTCTCAGCTCCCAGCAAACTCCCTTGAATGCTGGGTGGCCATGTCACTGATCATTATGGAGCCTGCCTGAGGAACTGACAGTCTGCTTCCTTATTTTGTATCCTTCAAATTCTAATTATTAAAAAAAATTCAAGACTCAAGTCCTGCAGCTGAATGCGTTTTTTGTTTTCAGTAGAAAACTCTCCTTAGCTCCTGGCTTTTTTTTTCCTTTTTGCCCCAAGGTCAAGTATTCAGATGAATCTCAGCAGTCATTGGATTAATTTCCTGCCAAACTGTGACAAACCAACAAGATCATTAATCACTCCCAAGCCCTTCATGGTAAACAAACAGCACTGCCTCAGGGACAATTCAAATGGTCCCCATTCACCCAAGAATTGTGGTGGAGGTTAAATCAGAGTAAGACCTCACTTTGGCTGGAGATTTACAGTTTCATAGATCTTTATGGTTTGCATGGAGCTTTATAGCTTGTGCTCTTAGATACATTATTTATTTGATCCCCATGATAGGTCACCAGGCTACTATCACTTTTCTTTGGGTTTCTTGCAAACATCTCAATGTCTACTCTTTTTTGTTTTTGATTGAGGTACACTTAACATACAATAAAATGCACAGGTCTCAGTTGTTCACTTTGATAATTTTCATAATTATACAGTAAAACTGTGAAAGCCAGAATGTGTGTGAAGTGGTAACTAGTCAGAGAAGAAAAATTCAAATTATTTTCCACCAATAGAGAGCTACAGAAAAGTGGTTAGACTGCACCCTGTCAAAAGTGGAACACTTGAGAGACTCAGATAAACATTGGAGTTCTGGCTCTCACTGGTTTCACTGTATATTCTATGTCCATTGCAGTCAATGGATTAAAGGTTGGTGGTTCGAACCAACTCAGTGACCTGGTGAACTGCCTCTGTAGAGATTACAGCCAAGAAAGTCCAAGAAAGTCTAAAGAGCAGTTCTACTCTGTAACATGTGGGGTTGTCATGATTCAGAATCATCTCAAAGGCAACAGAGTACACTCCATGTACAACCAAAAGAGCCAAACTCATTTCCAGTGAGTTGACTCTGGCAATTCCACCTAAAACAAGATATAAAACATTTTCCATCACCCCAGAACATTCCCTCATTCTTCTTTCCAGTCAAATTCCTTCTCCTCCTCCAGACAACTACTTTCTGATTTCTATCACTATAGTTTATTTTTTTCTATAAATGGATTTAATTTTATATCAATAGATTCATATAGTGTATACCTTTTGGTGTCTGTTTTCTGTCAGACAACATGATACTTTTGAGAATTGTCCATGTTATGTGTATCAAGACCTTTTTTAAAAAATTACTGAGTAATATCCAATTGCAAGAACACACCATACTTTGCTTATCAAGTCGTTTTTTTTAGGATATGTTCAGGAATTTTCCAAGGAAGTTTAAACTTTCTCCTGAGCAGGAAGCAAAAGTCCAAAAAATTTCCCAGGAGGCATAGTCAGAGACATGAATGTTTATTCAGAAGAGAGACACAAAAGAATAGGGAGAGAGGATTATAAAGACAAAGAAAGCAGGCTTACAAACATTGTAAGCAACTCAGTGTTCAGTGGCGGCAGGCCAGAATGGATCCAATATGACTGCTAACCCCCTCCCACTTAGAAAGGATACTTATACCTGAGTTTGAGGAATTGGGGATGGGGGCTATATGATGGGAAATGGAGGGCTACATGACTGTTTCAGACTTGGTGGCACCAGGTTCTGACCAGGAGGGGTCCCTGGGCAATGCCCTATGACCACTACCTGTGTATGATCTGATAAGATACTGCCATTAACAATTTTATGGCTTGAGGCTATTCTAAGGGCAGGTTAATACATTACAGGGAAAAACCAAAAAAAACCAAATTCACTGTCATTGAGTTGGATCGGACTCATAGCAACCCCTCCTTGGGTTTCTGAGGCAGTATCACTATGGAAGTAGATTACCCAATCTTCCTTCTGAGGAGTGGTGGGTGGGTTTGAACTTCCAGCCTTCTGGTTAGCAGTCAAGTGCCTTAGGCACTATGCCACCAGAGCTCCCACATTACAGGGAATGTGATTAATACTTCACAGGAGGGAGAAAAGGTATATGTGATAAGGGGAGATAGGGGAAATGGCTTGTAGTTCTTACAAGCTTGGCTAAATAAGATGGAGTCTGGAAGCCATTTTGGGGGGTTGCAACTACTGACCATACAGCATATTTTTGCTATTATGAATAGGATTGCTATAAACATTCTTGTAAAATACTTTTGTGATTAAATGTTTTAACTTGTATAAATTACCTAAGAATTTAATTGCAGAGTCACAGGGTAGGTGTATGTTTAACTTTATAGGAAACTTTACAAGATGGTTCCCAAAAGTGGTTTGTCAGATATATATGTTGTCAACCTCCATTCTTACTTCCTCCAATCATTTCTTTTGGGGTCCAGAGCAATCTACTCAAAACATAACCTTGATCCTATCACTCTCCTGCTTAAATCAATGGATTCCCACTGCCCTTAGGATAAACTCTAACAGTTTTAGCATATTGCTATTTGTTAGTTGCCTTTGAGTTTGCTCTGACTTATTGAAACTCTATATATAAAAGAACAAAACATTTCCTAATCCTGTACAATCTTCACAATAGTTGGTGTGGTTTTCATTGCAGCCAGCATGATTTGGCTTCTTATTTTGTCTTCAGCTACCTCTATCTTTCCACTTCTCATTTTCTGAAATCCAGCCATATGTTTCCATTACTGGAATGTGCCTACCTCTTTCCCTCCTTAGGGTTCTTGGAATCTCTTTTCCTAGATAGCTTTTCTTTACCCATTTGAACCCTTTTCCTATTTATCCTTCAAGTCTCAATTTAAATGTCACTTCTTCAGGTATGTCCCCAGGCTCTGAAGACTAAGCCAGGCCTTCCTGTTATCTGTTCTTGTATGACCCAAGACATCTTAGAATCCATTGCACTCTTATTAATTTTAATTACATTCAATTTTAATTTTTGAATAGGTTATACATTTATGTGGTTAAATAAATTATCAAAGATATTCAGTAAACACCCTCCTTAAAAATGACTGGGTAATAGAAGAAATAAAAAATTAAATAAAAAAATTTCTTGAATCAAATGAGAATGAAAACACAACATACCAAAATCTTTGGGACACAGCAAAAGCAGTGATCAGAGGCCAATTTATAACAATATATGCACCCATCAAAAAAGAAGAAAGAGACAAAATCAACACCTTAACCCAACATCTCCAACAATTAGAAAAAAGAGCAGCAAAAAAAGCCAACAGTCACCAGAAGAAAAGCAATAATAAAGATTCAAGCAGAAGTAAATGAAATAGAACACAGAAAGACAATAGAAAAAATCAACAAGACTAGAAGTTGGTTTTTGAGAAGATTAATAAAATTCATAAACCACTGGCAAATTTAACAAAGGAAAATAGGGAGAGAATACAAATAACACAAATAAGAAATAAATTGGGTGACATCACAACAGAACCACCTGAAATAAAAAGGATACTATTAGGATACTATGAAGAACAGTACTCCAACAAATTTGAAAATCTAGAAGAAATGGACAGATTTCTAGAAACATACTATTTACCTAAACTAACACAGACTGAGGTGGAAAATTTGAACAGACCTATAACAAAAGAAGAAATTGAACAGGTCATAAAAAAAACTACCAATAACAACAAAAAAAGCCCTGGCCCAGACAGCTTCACTGGAGAATTCTACCAATCATTCAGAGAAGAGCTGACACCAATCCTACTCAAACTATTCCAAAACATAGAAAAGAATGGAATCCTCCCAAACTCATTTTATGAAGCAAGCATAACCTTGATACCAAAACCAGGCAAAGACATCACTAAAAAGGAAAACCACAGACTGATATTCCTCATGAATATAGATGTAAAAATCTTCAACAAAATCCTAGCCAATAGACTCCAACAATATATCAATAAATAATACATTATGACCCAGTGGGGTTCATATCATGCATGCAAGGATAGTTCAACATCAGAAAAACAATCAACATCATCCACCACATAAGTAAAACAAACGAAAAGAACCACATGATCATATGAATCAGTTCAGAAAAGGCATTTGATAAAATCCAACACCTGTTCCTGACAAAAACTCTCAGCAAAATAGGAATAGAAGGGAAATTTCCATCAGGAAATTCCAGAGGGATCAAAGACTTAAATGTGAAACCTAAAACTATAAAGTTCCTCAAGAAAAAAAAAAAACAGGAGCAAAATTAGGGGCTCTAATTTATGGCACCAATAGACTGTCAAGCATAACCCAAAATGCACCAACAGCAGAAGAGAAACTAGATGAATGGGATCTTCTAAAAATTAAATTTTTATGTGCTTCAAAAGACTTCTCCAAAAGAGTAAAAACAGAACCTACAGATTGGGAAAAAATACTTGGCAATGACATATCTGACAAGGAACTTATCTCTCAAATTTATAGAAAACTCTAACACCTCAACAACGAAAAGACAAACAATTCAATTCAAAAATGGGCAGAAGACATGAATAGATACTTCACCAAAGAGGATATTCATGTGGCCAACAAACACATGAAGAAATGTTCACGATCATTAGCCATTAGAGAAATGCAAATCAAAACAACGCTGAGATACCATCTTGCCCCAGCATTAGGAGAAAATTTCAACAAGACAGAAAATAACAAATGTTGGTAAGGATGTGGAGAGATTGGGACTCTCAAGCACTGTGGTGGACTGTCAAATGATACAACCACTGTGGAAAGCAGTATGGGGATTCCTTAAAAAGTTGGAATACAATTTGATACAGCAATCACCATTACCAGGTATATATCCTAAAGAAGTGAGAAGCAGGACGTGAGTAGACATATGCATACCCATGATCATCACAGCACTATTCACAATAGCAAAGAGATGGAAACAACGTAGGTTCCCATCAACAGAAGAATGGATAAGCAAACTATGGTACATACACACAATGGAATACTATGCAACACTAAAGAATAAGGTAGACTCAACAGAACACTACATCATGTGGATGAACTTGGAGGACTGTGGTAGTTAAGTTTATGTATCAACTTGGCTGGGCCTGTTTGAGTGGCTGGGCAGCTGGATGTAGTATTCCCCATGATGAGACTGGTAATCAACTCTATGTGGAATCTACTGTGAGCAGCTGAAAGCTGCCTTAGGGATGTGGTCTGCTTCCTGTATATAAGGAGAAGCCTTGGGGAATGGTCACTAGCTTATGACATGCTTGAACCCTGCATGTAGCTGTGTCGTTCAGCAGCCTGCCATGCTCTGCCAACCTTGGGACTTTCAACAGACTTGAATGAATGTCCTGCCATGTGGTTTGGTAACATCAGGACTGTGCCTTTTTGTCAACCTTGGGCTTGTCAGCCTCAGCAGCCAGTAGCTGAGTGAAGAAAAGCCTCTAGCTTCAGTGGGCCAGAAGCAGGAGGCAGGGCTGAAGCCCAAGGTTGAGGGGCCTTAACCCCCAGCCCCTACAGCCTGGCACTTTGAACTCAGACTTAAAGCCTCCAAACTGTAAGAGAATAAACTCCTGTTTGTTCAAGCTATCCCATTTTAGTATATTCTTGTCAGAGTGGCACTGGGTAACCAAAACAAGGACACTATGCTGAGTGAAATAAGTCAATCACAGGACAAATACTGTATTAGTTCATTATTGTTGAAAAAAGTCAAGGAAATGTTTCTATATGGGTGGAAAGTTGCTTTGTTGGTTTCCAGGGGTGGGAAGGGAGGGGAGGGAACACTGCTACATAGGTAGAGACAAGTATTGATTTGGGTGAAGGGAAAGGCAATGTACCAAAATGTGAGGGATCAACACAGTGCTATTGAGGAAGAGGAAGACATAGAGAGGTACATGGGTGGTACAGACAACAAAGATGAACCTTTTTGGATGTACAGTACTGAGTTGTCAGTGATGTCAAGCATTGATCTACAGGTGGATAGATGGGTGGACAGGCTGAACAATCAGGTATGTCTAGGCAGCAGGTAGTGTGCCCATGACCATGTATAGGGTTAGCAGACAATGTTTCTACATGTGTATTTGTAAGCACTGTAAGAATGTACAGGTATATACCATGCAATCCTCAGCCTATATGACTATGACACCAGAAGAAGTGGATGGTGCTCAGCTACCACTGTCCACCACTCGGAGGGGGATCTATGTAGGAGATCCTGGATAGAGTGGGAGAACAATGTGGAACAAAACTCAAAATCATTAAAAAAAAAAAAAAAAAAAGGGGGGACCAGGTTTGCTGGTCTGATAGAGCCTGATGGAACCACTGAGACTATGGTCCCTAGCTGCCCTTCAGGTCTGGAATTGAACCCACTCCTGTGGCTTCCAGCCAAACAAAAGACAGGTATATCAGTTAAACATTTACATTAGGTAGATACACTCCTTGGAGAGATCAGTCATGGGAGAATAGAAAGGCTGTATATGCACAGGGAGACAGCTCAGATGGCAGGAGTACATGGGAGGGAAGGACACAGGAAAGAGGTAATTGTGGGGAGAAGTGAGAGGGGAGCTTATGTTATACTGGGTTCTCTAGAGAAACAAAACCAGTAAAGCTTACATATACATATGTATATGAAGAGAAATTTATCGTAGGAAAATGGCTCACACACTTATAGAAGCTGGAAAGTCCAAAGTTCCTAGATCAAACATCAAGCTGGAGGCTTTTCCTGACTCTTGCAACCACGGGGGCTGTGGAGCTCAAGGTTGGCAGGCAGTACACTGACTGTTGACTCCAACAAATGACGAATCCAAGATCTCCAGGCCGAATGGTGGACTGTTCGCTCATGGACAGTTGTAGGCAGCACAACAGAATCCCGATCCACAGAAGAATGTCTCTTTTCCCAGGATGTCCTTGGATATACTGGAAGCAGGCCACACCCCTAGGGAAACTCCCTTTCAACAGATTGCCTGCTCAAACATAATCATCTGATCCCATCATGGGAATAACCACATCACAACAGCTTAAACCACACAGAATTGTGGTCCAGCCAAGTTGACACACAGCTCCAACTATCACAGAGTTGTTGCATTGTGGGAGATTATAGTCAATTGTCATGAGACAAAGTGTATGTGAGCTACTGTATGGTAAGTTAATTTGCTCTGTAAGCTTTCACCCAAATCACAATAAAAATTTTTTTTTTTTAAAAAAAAGGAGAATGTCCAGGTGTATAGTAGAGTTAAGGGGCAAGGTTGTGGTGGCTTCTTGGCTGCAGTCAGCTACCTGGAGGGAGCAAATAGTTGGACCTATGGGCTCAGGACCATGGTTTCAGGGGATATCAACCTCAATTGGCATATAATACTACACAAAAACATTGTTACACATCCTACTTTGGTGAGTAGCCACTAGGGTTTTAAAAACTCAAAAGTGGCCATCTAGATGCAATGATGGGTGTAGTAATTATGTTTGTGTGTCAACTTGGCTGGGCCTGGTTAAGTAGCTGGATAGCTGGATATAGTATTCCCCATGATGAAGCTGGTAATCAACTCCATGGTGGAATCTACTGTGAGCAGCTGAGTAGCTGCTTTAGGGATGAGGAGAAGCCTTAAGAACAGTCTCTAGTCTTTTGGCAAGCTTGAACCCTGCATGTAGCCATGTCGTTGTTCAAAAGCCTGCCATACCCTGCTGATCTTGGGACTTCATCTAGACTTGAATTAGTGACCTGTCATATGGTTTGATAACATTGGGACTGTGCCTTTTAACTTGTCAACCTTGGGCTTGGCAGTCTCCGCAGCCAGCAGCTGTCTGAGTGATGAAAAGCTTCCAGGTTCAGTGGGCTGGGAGCAAGAGGCAGAGCTGAAGCCCAAGGTTGAGGGGCTTTCACCCAGCTCCTAGAGACTGGCACTTTGAACTTGACTTAAAGCCTCCAAACTATGAGAGAATAAACTGTTTGTTAAAGCCATCCCATTTGTGGTATATTCTTGTCAGAGAGGAACTAGGTAACCAAAACAATGAGTCTCTCTTTGTCCAGGGTAAAGAAGATCAAAGAAAACCAAAGACACATGGAAACAATTAGTCCAAGGGACTTGTAGACCATGCGATCCTCAGCCTACATGACCATGAGACCAGAAGAATTAGATGGTACCTGGCTACCACTGTCCACCACTCAGAGGGGGATCAGTGCAGGAGAACCTGGATAGAGTTGGAGAACAATGTGGAACAAAACTCAAAATCATAAAAAAAAGACCCTGTTTGCTGGTCTGATGTTGTTGTTGTTGTTATGTGCTGTCGAGTCGGACCCGACTCACAGCGACCCCTCCTTGGGTTTCAGAGGCAGTATCACTATGGAAGTAGATTGCCCAACCTTCCTTCTGAGGAGTGGCTGGTGGGTTTGAACCTCCAGCCTTCTGGTTAGCAGTCAAGTGCCTTAGGCACTATGCTACCTGAGCTCCTCATTATTAATAGGGTGATTAAAAAAAGAAGTGAAAAGTTATAATCCTACCTCTGTCTACATTTGCCTAGTTTCCCACTCCCACATTAAAAAAAAAAAAAAAAAAAAGAACCCATGCTATTAGCTTCTTTTTTTATCCTTCCAGAGACTTTTTTTTATGCATATACATATATTTTTATATATAGGTTGTTTTTACACACATAGTACTACACTATAGATTGTTCTGCCCTTGGCTTTTTTTCACTCACCAATATTTCTTGGTGATTTTCCATTTCAGAACTTGGAGCACTTCCTCATTCTTGGTAAGTGTTGCCTAATGTTCCACTCTGGCTGATCCAGTCCTATACTGGTGGTCATTTAAATTGTTTTAAATCTTTTTCTATTATGAATAATGCTGCAGTGATAACAATCATGTACACATATTACTTCTCATGAGTGTGAGTACATCTGAAGGATAATTTCCTTGAAACCTAACTGTTGGTACAACAGGTATATGAATTTATATTTTCACACATCTTGGCAAGTTGCCCTCCATGGGAGATGGACACCCACAATGTATAAGTGTGCCTGTTTCTCCTCAGCTTCATCCATATTTGATGACAAACATTTGAGCATTTGGTGATCGGAGAGAAGAAAAATGTTATCTCAATGGAGTTATAGTTTGCATTTCTTACATTTGAAACTGAGCATCTGGTAATTTCTAGCATAATGTCTGGCATGTGGCAGACACCAAATATATGTATGGATATAATATAAACATATGTATTTTACAGTTGTTAGGTGCTGTCGAGTTGGTTTCAACTCATAGTGACCCTGTGTATAACAGAACAAAACACTTCCTGGTACTGCACCATCCTCACAATCGTTGCCATGCTTGAACCCATCGTTGCAAGCCACTGTGTTAATCCATCTCATTGAGGGTGTTTCTTTTTTTTTTTCCTGACCCCCTACTTTATCATGTGATACCTTTCTTCAAGGAAAAGTCCCTTCTGACAACATGACCAAAGTTCATGAGATAAAATCTGGCCATTTCTGCTTCTAAGAAGCATTTGGGCTGTACTTGCTCCAAGACAGATTTGTTCTTCTTTTAGCAGTCCATGGAATATTCAATATTCTTTGCCAACACCACAATTCAAATGTATCAATTCTTCTGCGGCCTTCCTTATTCATTGTCTACCTCTCACATGCATATGAGGTGATTGAAAATACTATGGCTTGGGTCAGGCACACCTTAGTCTTCAAAGTGAGCAGATTTGTCCAATGGAATACATCATTTGATCTCTTGACTGTTGCTTCCATAGGCGTTGATTGTGGATCAAAGTAAAATGAACTTCTTGATGACTTCAATCTTTTCTCCATTTATTATGATGGTGCCAAACATGTGTAAGGCAGAAACCTGTCAGAGAAGGAAAACTAAAATATTTTCCACTGAAAGGAGCAATAAACCAGGAAAACAAAAACCAAAAAACCCACTGCCATTGAGTTGATTCCCACTCATAGTGACCCCCATTGGGTTTCCGAGGCTGTAAATGTTTACAGAAGTAGATTGCCCCGTCTTCCTTCCGCAGAGTGGTTGATGGGTTTAGGACTGCCAGCCTTCTGGTGCTAACCAGAAGTCAGTTGCCTTAGGCACCATGCCACCAGAGCTCTTTAAAAGGAGCAATAGAAAAGTAGTAAGATTGCACCCTGTCAAAAAGTGGAAAACTTGCAAAACCTGGAAAAACAAGGCAGCCCCATTGAGTTCTGGCTCTCTAGGTTTCACTGTATAGTAATACACAACATGCACATGCATTACACATGTTACATGTGTGTATGTATTAATATAAAATAAACATATACATTATATATGAAAATACGTATTTGTTAAATGAATGAAAATACTGATGATCAAAGAGTTCAAGTGATCTAAGAACACACAGCTTATAAGTAGAGACTTTCTGCCACCAAGTACAGTATTCTTTTTCTATTCTTCTATTCAACCTCACATCTCTAGGGTAGCCCAGAAGGAGGAAGAAAAAGGAGCTGTCACTAAAAAAGAGCAGGTAGAATCTTTGCTCTCTTTTGCTATCAGTTTTACTGTTGACATAGTTGATATCATGCCAGGTGTTCTATTCATCAGTGTCCCTGGGTGGTACAAAGGGTTAATAAAGCACTCAACTGTTGACCAAAAGATTGGAAGATTGAGTCTACTTGGAGGTGTCTTGGAAGAAAGGCCTGGTGATCTTCCAAAAAATAAAAATTGAAGACTCTGTGAAACACAGTTATACTCTGACACACATAGGGTTCTCTGCCTCAATTCTAAGCCACTTAATAGATGGACTAGAGTAAGCCAGAGGAAGAGTGACATGTCAGCTGTTTATAGATAAGCATGGCTTATCGTGGCAATGCTGAACTCCAGAATAAGACACACTTTTCATAGATAGCCCTGATAGTCATAAGCCACCCCACAGACATGGAAGAAGGGAGACAGTAAGCTTTCTGAGAGCTTCTGATGAATAAAGGGGAGAGGAAAGGGCCCAGCTATGAGTGCCTGGTCCTTTTCTCAGATTCACCAATCAGAAATCGGAAGTACAACCCCCAATGGGGGTCCTTGCACTTGTAAACAAACCGGTTCACCCAAACGTACACATACAGGGAGAAGCAGAGGCAAAAGTTAGGACTCCCAGGAAAGGTAGTTTCAGGTGCCTTGGTTCTGACTTCTCAGCTTCTGCTTCTGGTCTTTCTTGTGAAGTTCAGCCATAATTTTTATACTTGAGTTCTCTCAGATAGACCACCGTCTTTATAATGACAAATCTTTTTTTATTTAAACTCTTTCATGTGGATCATGTTAGTAGTAACCAAGGACTCTTTACTGAGACTTCCTCATACAATTGTTGTGAAGTCTAAGCAGAAAAATGAATGTAGGTTTCCTAGCAGTGGACTCAATGTATGTTTAGTTTTATTTATTTTTTGATGGGAGAGGGCATAGAGCAAATCTCGGAGCCTCTGGCAGTCAGTTCATTTCCAGTTTGAACACGACACCAAACAAACATCAACATCTTAGGAGTTCTACTTGAATGTCACAAAACCTTAAAAAGTAGTATATTCACTACTGCCTTTGCTATGAAAACAATGCTGACTATGTTTGTCTATCACAGGCTAGGAAGACAGTGTGGTTTAGTAGCTAGAGGCAGACACACCAAGGTAGTAATTCAGGTTCCAATACCTATCAGCTGGGAAGTTTTATAAAAGTCATCCCCTCTCTGAGTCTAACTCTTCTCAAGTGTAAAAGAAAAACCTAATCTAAGTGGTGGTTTTAAGTGTTAAGTGTGCTCCTGGCACAGCAAGTTCACAGTAAATGGTAGTTATTATAATATTCTCAGTCTCCACAAGATGGGTCAGGAGAAGACAAAGAACTTTATAATTTGGTGTTAAAAGAGTTTCTTCTCTGAGAAATTGATATGCTTCCTCCTTCCTGATGAAAACGACAGGCCTGATTATGTTTCCCCTTTCTGTGTTGATGCCAGTGAGTGCAGAACCAGTTTAAAAACTTCAGCATAGCAACCTTGTTACCATTATGGTTGACATATTTGTAAACCCTTTCCCTTGGCTCTTGTTTACTACTGCTAACCTTGTCAGCCAGTGAGAAGATGATCTAGGTGACCAGGCTGGGGCAATGGGTGTGTGAAACACACACACACACTTCAGTTAAGCAGTTATTTTTTTCAAGGCAATTCCTACTCGGGTGATTTCCTGCCAAGAGAAAATGTAAATCACTTTTCAGTCTATCCAGGGGCTCAGCAAACTGGTCCAAGAGAAATTTAATCTGGCCCTCCATAACAGAAATTGGGCAGCCAGCCAACCAACTTTTTTTTTTTTTTTTCAGTAGTAGTATAAAGCAACCATTTTATTATGCTCTCAGATTATGTGGATCATGGACTTGGAAAGGGCAGTGTCTTGTCTCTGTTCCATGGCATTTGGGTTCTCAGAGGAGAAGGCTCAGAGACTGAGGAGACTTGTGGCCAAGTACTTATGTCATCTGGAGATATTTTCTCAACTGTGGTGTTTGATACTTCAAACTTCAGCTGCGACATCAGCTGGGCTATTGGCCAGACACCTATGTGTGTGCTCTCCATGCAGCCTGGACTTCCTCACAGCATGGCCGATTCCTGGTAGGCAGACATCTTAGGAGAAGTCAGTGTTCTAAAAGTGAGTGTCCCTGTGGACTGGGCAGAGACTGCACACCATGTGTGGCCCAGCCGTGGAGTCACACACTATCACTGCCACAGCTTTCTGTTGATACCAAGTGAGTTAAGAAAATCATCCAGACTCAAGAAGAAGGGTAAAGACCCACATCTTGACAGGAGGAACACCAAGGAATTTATAGATATGCTTTCAAAGTGCGCTGTATAGATCTCGATGACTCTGAAGCCATCTCCCCCTCATTTTCCCTCCCCTCCCCTCAGTAAGTCCTGTTCTTTGCTGGCAGCACACAATGAAGCCTGAACCACTGAGAAGCAACTTCCCTGCCCATCTCTGCATTAGCAAGAGCTCCATAAATAGATAAAATTATGACACACAGCTTTGAGACATTATTTCCCAATCTCTGAAGATTTTATTTTCAAGTATTTGTTGCTTTACAGTTTACAAAGAGTCTGTTTGTTCATGGTTAGAATCACAAAGAATATGACTGGTGGCATCTACAGTGGAAGGGGAAATATCCCCTAAACATCAGGCTTACCAGCAAGTTAAATCTGCAGGAATTGATTATGTTCAGAAATATTTTTGTAGAAGCATCAAAATTCCATAGCCTCATGAATTTTTGGCATGTTTTTCAAGTCTTGGCAAGCCTCTTTTTTTCTGTTTCATTGGTCTGTTTATCTGTTTTTGTGCCAGCATCCACTTACCCACTTTTTTGTTACTGTGGACTTATAGACTATTTTAAAATTCAGTATTTCCAAATTTCTTTTAAGGGTAATTTTGCTATTCATAGACCTTTATTCCTCAATAGATGTTTTAGACTAGTTTTTCTTTTCTTTTTTTTTACTTTCTCAAAAAACAGAGGAATTTTAATAGGGATTGTATCTAATTTATTTGTAGATAATGACTGATACTCTACTGAGAAACCCAGCGGAATCTCCCTAACCTATCAGAACTAAAGGAGGATCCAGCAAAGTTTGCAGGTGCAAAGTCAGTCTGTACAAACCAATGGCATTTCTTACACAGTCCACTAGAAAGTATAATCACAATAAGAGACTTCTGGCAGCAAGAGAAAAAAAAAACAGTTTAGGAATTAACCTAACCAAGAATTCCTTTCAAGATTCTCCTTGTGCTTGACAATGCACCTGGACACTCAAACACTTTAGATGACCTTCAGCCCAATGTAAAGGTCATATTTTTTTTACCCACCAACACCACATTGCTACCTCAAGCCAATGGATCAGAGAGTCATAGCCTCATTTAAGGACTACTGTTGTTGTTATGTGCCATCGA
>NW_006921741.1:6921848-6923588 GCF_000298275.1 Orycteropus afer afer | reverse complement strand
CAGGCAAGTGTCTTAGCCACTATGCTACCAGAGCTCCCTTTAAGGACTACTATTTACTATTATTTATGGCTGACCTTCTCACAAGCAGTCCAAGCTACCCGAGATTATATGGTGAACTTAAGGGAGTTATGGAGGAATTATAATATCTATGATGCCATCAAAAATATTGCTGATTCTTGGGATGAATTGAAGCAGTCACACATGAAAGAAGGGTGGATCAAATTGTGCCTCCAATTCGTCCACACTGTTCAGGGGTTTACAGCTGATAACATTGCTGAAGCCAGGCAAGCTGTGGTTGATACTGGTAATCAACTGCAGTTAAACATCAATGAAAATGGTGTTGCAGTTACTTGACTCCCACACCAAAGAACTAACCAGTGAAGAACTTCTGGAACTAGAGCAGCAGATGATAACATTTGAGGAAAGAGAGTGGGACCTAAAAACCCCAGAACCAAAAACGTTTTTGATGAGTTAGCTGAAGCCTTTCATTTCATTGAAGTTGGGATGGCAAAGTTAGAAGAGCAAGATCCTAATACACAGAGGTTCATCAAAGTTTACTGTACACTTACTGAGGGCCTCAATGGCTACAAGACCATTTATGACAAGAAAAAAGCAAAGTTCTTTACAAACCTCCCTTGGTACTTACTTCAAGTAACTGACTCCAGGAATAACCCTCCTTCTCCAGCAGTAGAATCAAACCCTGATGCTTCAGTACCAAGCCCATCCTCTCCAACATCAGGCCCATTATCTTCAACAGTAGCCATCTCTCCCTCACCTTCTGTTTTGGTTACTTCATGATGCTCTAACAGAAAATACCACAAGGGGTGATTTTAACAAACAGGAGTTTATTCTCTTATAGTTTGGAGGCTGGAAATCCGAGTCCTAAGTCCCAGACTCTAGGGGGTGGGTGAAAGCCCCTCAACCTTGGACTTCAGCTCTGCCTCTTTCTTCCGGCCCACTGAAGCTGGAGGCTTTTTTCACTCAGGCAGCTGCTGCTGGCTGCTGAGGCTGACAAACCCAAAGTCAACAAGTGAAAAGGCACAGTACCAATATTATCAAACCACACAGCAGGCCATTGATTCAAGTTCATTGGAATCCCAAGATCGGCAGAAAATAGCAGGCTGCTGAATGAAGACTCGGCTACATGCAGGGTCCAAGCATGCCAAAAAGCTACAGACCAGTCCTAAAGCTTCTCCTTACGTACTAGGAGCAGACTACATCCCTAAGGCTCACAGTAGCTTCTACCAGGGAGTTGATTACCAGTCTCATCATGGGGAATAACTACATCCAGCTGCCCAGCCCCTTACAACCAGGCCCAGCCAAGTTGACACATAACTTTAACTACCACACCTTCTCCAGTATCGTTCAATTTTTAATGTTATCATAATGTTACCTCATGAATACCTCTTCCGATATGCAAGACATGGATGGAACAAGAGTGTTAACCTTTAATCATGATCTTTTTTTTTCTATCTAAACTTTTTGAAGAACTGTTTCTTTAATTTTTTTTGCAGATATACAGTACTGTAAAAAAAAATTAAAGAAACAGTTCTTTAAAAAGTTTAGATGGATAACATAACCCAGAAACCACAGCTATGGACATATCCAAAGTAAAATGAACTTACAAGATTGTAAACAGGGAGCCAGAGACATCAATTGGCAAGTGAGGACAACTACAAACAAAAAGAGGGAAAAGACTGTGTAGTCACAGAATTTCTAAATGGTGAGGAAGTTAAGAAA
>NW_006921741.1:6898251-6920186 GCF_000298275.1 Orycteropus afer afer | reverse complement strand
ACTATGGAAGTAGATTGCCCAACCTTCCTTCTGAGGAGTGGCTGGTAGGTTTGAGCCTCCAAACTTCTGGTTAGCAGTCAAGTGTCTTAGGCACTATGCCACTTTTATTATTATTGTATTATTATTATTATGTGTAACCAATCCCAGATTATGGACAAGATTGTTTCTAACTATGTCTTTAAGAATTTGTGTGTAAGTTGGACCACATGCATTAGGTTCTTATTTAGCCTTACTTTAGTGCAAGAAAAGGCTTAAAGCCTTGTCAATGATTTAAAAGCTGCATGTGCAGCAAGTGAAGGTTTTGTGATGAAGAATTTATTTCCTGTAGTAGTTGGTTCAATCATTTCAAAGTGAGGACAAATTTACAAAACATTAAAGCAAGACTTCAAAAATGGCAGTGCCATCATCGAAGATGGCAGCATCCTGCTCAAAAAGACTGCTGCCCACCGCGCTGCTTTGACTGTATGCGGCTCTTGATGGTCCTGCTAATAATCCAATCTCACACATCAGGTTCCTGAAAGGGCTTATTATTCCCCTTCAAACTCTCCCATTCCAGGGCTTTGAGCCATAATTTTTCCCATTCCAATTACTGTCAGGAATCATCCAAATTGTAAAAATTCTGGTCTGTTCTTGTTTTACTTCACGGACCATGACAAAACTAGGTTGGAGCCCTGCATTAAGGGGCAAATAAGAGTTGTCCATAAGTCCAATGTTTGTAAGCCAGGGACTACCTGTACTCTATTATTATATTTAAGATATTTTAGTATTTGAAAATGTTTCCTATGTGTTTTATATGAATACTAAAAACCAATCCCACTGCCATGGAGTCAATTATGACTCATAGTGATCCCCATTGGGTTTTCAAGGCTGTAAATCTTTAAGGAAGCAGATGGCAGCCTCATCTTTCTTCCGTGGAGCAGCTAGTAGGATGGAACCCCTGGCTTTCTAGTTAATAGTCAAATACCTGAACCACTATACCCCCAGAGCTCCTTTTTATATGCATAGAAAGGTTAAGTTATATACACTTATTCCTCATTCATCGACTATCTCAGTATCTAACATTTCACATTTATGACAAGAGTAAAAAAAAATGTATTATTTAGCAGGCCAACAATAATGCCTGGTGGTGAGAGGGAGAGGCAGTGCTGGAGGGGTCCATGTCCCCTCTCCAGAGGGACTGGGCTGGAAGGACTGGGCCCTGCCGGCAGTGTGAGTAGACTCTAAGGGCAGCCCCATCTGAATGGGTGATCTGGTAACCTCCGAGGAATGAGTGAGTGCACTGGGCCCAGTATGCTAGGGGGCTTCCTTTGGACGAGCAGGAGGAGCAGGGTGCTGGCTCTGCCAGAGCAGCTGCTACAACAAGTCAAGGTTCTCAGCTGCGTCCTGCAGCAGCTCCGAAGGCTGAAGCTTGGCATGGAGGAGCAGGGCGGAGCGGGCCTGGGGATGCAGAACTCATTGATCACCGCTAACCACTCCTCGGAAGGAAGGTTGGGCAATCCTACTTCCGTAGTGATACTGCCTCGGAAACCCAAGGAGGGGTCGCTATGAGTCGGGGCCCAGTCCACTCCACAGCAAACAACAACAACAAGAAGAGCCCAGCCTGAGGTGGTGTGGAGGCTTCTGGAGGATGATGCTGACTGGAGGCACCAGCAGTACAGACGTCCTGTGGTGCAGGAGGAGGGGCTGAGGCCCTGTAAGCAGCACCAGGAGAAGTGGAAAGCAGCCCTGCAATGCAGGAAAGGGGGAGGCTGCATTGGGGTATAGGGCAGAGGGCGGAGAGGGGAGGGAGGGTAGCCCACGCACTGCCTGAGTTCAGGGATGGCTCCTGGGACAGTGCAGAGCAGCTTGATTGGGAGAACAGTGGGACCTCAGCCAGTAGGCAGAAATTCTGGTAGAGGCCTGTGCATGGAGGGAGAGACTCAAGCTTGTAGGGAGGGCCCTGCCTACTGGGCCCCAGGGGCCTGAGGGGGAGGGGCACCTAGACATGCAGGAAGCAAATTGGCTGCCCCTGATGATGCAGGTGGGAAAGGTGGTTTGGCTGGAGGGGAAGGGGTTATTTTCTTCTAAGAATTTGTCCATTTTGTCTAGGTTATCCAGTTTGTTGACATAAAATTATTTGTAATATTCAGTTCTAATTCTCTTTATTTCTATTGGGTCAGTTGTAATGTCCCTTCTTTCATTTTTTTATTTTGGTTATTTGCATCTTTTCTTTGTCAGTCTAGCTAAAGATTTGTCAATTTTATTGATCTTTTCAAAGAGCCAGCTTTTTAAATTGATTTTATTGTTTTTCTGTTTTTTATTTTATTTATTTCTGCTCTGTTCTTTCTTATTTCCTTTTTTCTGGTAGGTTTAGTTTGCACTTCTCTTTCTAGTTCCCGGAGTTGTGAAGTTTGGCTATTGAGTTGAGATCTTTCTTCTTTTTTTCATGTAGGTGTTTATTGCTGTAAGTTTCCCTCTGAGTACTGCCTTAGCTGCATCCCATAAATTTTGGTATATTGTGCTTTCATTTCATTTGACTCTAAGAAATTTGTAATTTCTCTTTTGATTTCTTCCTTGACCAATTTGCACTTTAATTGTGTGTTGTTTAATTTCCATATGTGTGTTTCTTCCACATATTTTTCTGTTATTGATGTCTAGCTTCACTTTGTTATGGTAACAGATACTTTGCATAATTTCAATCTTTTAAAATTTTTCATTACTTGCTTTGTGACCTGAAATGTGGTCTATCCTAGAGCAGAATGTATATTGTGCTGTTTTGGGTGGAGTGTTCTATATATGGGAGCTCTGGTAACATAGTGCCTAAGGCATTTGACTGATAACCAGAAGGCTGGTGGTTCAAACCCATCAGCCACTCCTTAGAAGAAAGGTTGGACCATCTACTTCTATAGAGATAGTCTCAGAAACCCAAGGTGGGGTCACTATGAGTCAGAATTGACTCGAGGGCAGTGAGTTTGGTATTTTTGGTTTTGCTTCTATATATGGTTGTTAAGTCTAGCTGGTTTGTAGTGCCATTCAGGTCTTCTGTTTCCTTGCTGATCTTCTTTCCAGACATTCTGTTTAATATTGAAAATGGTGTATTGAAATCTCCAACTATTATTGTAGAACTACCTATTTTTCCCCTCAATTCTATCAGTGTTTGCTTTATATATTTAGATGTCCTGATGTTTTGATTAATTACCCTTTTTTTTTTCACAATATAATGTCTGTCTTTATCTCTTTTAACAGATTTTGTCTCAAAGTTTACTTTGTCTGATATTAAGATTGCCATACCAGTTCTCTTTTGGTTATTATTTGTATGGAATATTTTTTTCATTCTGTCACATTCAACCTATTAGTGTCCTTGGGTTTACTAGCCAGCAAACTTTTGTTTTGTGTTATTAAAAATTTGAGAGAAGGGGAACATGCTTCTTGTCAGATGATGTCTACAAGGATCAAGCACAGCCTCACCGGGCTAAGGACTTACCTGGGAAAGTACCAGGGTTGTGTTGAAGGAGGACCTTTGAAGGCTTAACTCCCCTGGGTGACTTAAAGTCTTCAGAAAATGCTTAGGAATGAAACACTGAGCCTAAGCATCCAGGATGTTGGTTCTAAAAGTATCACAGATCAGAAGCTGCCAACAGTGGGATGGGGGGGCAGTGGAGAGGCAGGGGTCAGGAGGGAAGCTGTGGAGGTCAGCTGGGACCAGATCACTGAGGGAAGGGAGCTTGAACTAGAGGGTCCCTAGCAGCTTTGGGGGTCCTTGGAAGATTTCAAATAATGATATTACTCTTCAAGACGACAATG
Organism: Orycteropus afer afer; assembly: GCF_000298275.1. Classification (NCBI taxonomy): domain Eukaryota; kingdom Metazoa; phylum Chordata; class Mammalia; order Tubulidentata; family Orycteropodidae; genus Orycteropus; species Orycteropus afer. The sequence goes on along the minus strand of NW_006921741.1, from coordinate 6,916,403 downwards.
ATTGAACTGGAAGGAGCTTTCTCATTATCATGTAGTCACTCTAACATTTGGAAGAAGGTTTTATTACTTTTCTTATCTAGTTGAGTAAACTGAAACTCAAGAGAGTGACTAAACGGTCCAGGATTACACAGTGAGGTGGAGCCAAGACTCAAACTAAGGTCCAAGAGCCTTCATGCTCAGACGTTGTATTTTCAAGTTTGGCTGAGGTAGAAAAACCAAACCAAACTCACTGCCATCGAGTTGATTCTAACTCATAGTGACCCCCTTTCAGTTTCTGAGGTGGTAAATATTTACAGAAGTAGATTGCCCAGTCTTCCTTCCATGGAGTGGCTGGTCGATTTGAACCATCAACCTTCTGGTTAGCAGTCAAATACCTTGGGCACTACACTACCTGAGGTAAAGGTAATATTTATTCATCTTTGTTTTTTTAACCCTCTCACCCTACTCCAACTTAGTGCTCCAACATTTAGCAGCGTTTGGTGGGTTGAAAAAGTCAGACATGACCTCACTTTTTTTTTTTTTTTTTCTCTTCAGCAGGCCCTAGAAATGGTTGTAGAAACTAGCAAAAGAAGTCCACTTTGAGGCCAAAACTCCTTTTCTCCCCTTCTGAGCTCACTCCCTTTTCCTCTTCAGTCTCTGGGAGAGGAATTTTGCCCAAGGGAGCTGTCCAGGTGCCAAAGGCTCCCTCTGACCTCTCCTGCCTCCCTAACAAATTTCTGCATCTAAATCAGAACTGGTCAATGTTTCACTCCCCCTGCTACCTTCCCAGCCAGATATTCTGAAGCTGGTGAACAATTAACCACCAGCAGCCCTTGCTTGTCCGGCTCTTTGACCTTCTCTTCTCAGAAGCCTCCCAACACTTTACTGCTAGGGGTCAATGATCTACCAAACCTGACAGGTCCTGGGATTCTTCACCAGCCTTCAAGGAGGAGCTTCTTGCATATGTTTTTACAATGATATAATGATTTTATTATCATTCCAACGTATATTTCTTTTAAACAAGGAAATATACATTAGAGCTACAGCACCCACACCTACTCTTATTATAAAAACAATAACAAAGAACAGCTGTATTGAGATATAACTTACATACCATACAATTCACTCATCTAAAGGTGTACAATGCAATAGTTTTTAGGATACAAACAGATATGTGCAACCATTACCACAGTTAATTTCAGAATATTTGCATCACCTCAAAAAGAAACCCCCCTCCAATTTAGCTAGCACCATCCCCACCACCCCCAGTGCTGAACAACCACTAATCTACTTTGTCTCTGTTGATTTTCCTATTCTGGACTTTCATATGAATGGAATCATATATGTGGATTTTTGTGTCTGGCTTCTTTCACTCAGCATAATGTTTTTAAGGTTCGTCAATATTGTAGCATGTATCAGTCCTTCATTTTTTTTAATTGTGATAAATATATATGTAACAAAACATTTGCCATTTTGACATTTTTCACACACATAATTCAACGATATTAATGACATTTTTCATGTTGTTTAGCCATCACCATTACATCTCATTTCTATTTGTGGTCAAGTAATTTTCCATTGTATGGATATATGACATTTCATTTATCCATTCATCTGTTGGACATTTGAGCTGTTTTTGCTTTTTGGCTATTATGAATCATGCTGCTATAAACATTGGTATGCAAGTTTTTGTGTGGACATTCACATCTAGTCTTGAGTATGTTTTCCGCTGGTAATTCTTTCAAAGAACCAGAGAAGAGAACCAAAATTCCAGACTAGCTCTGCCACATACTAGCCAGGTGACCTTAGTTAAGCCTCTTAACTTCTATGAACCTTTTCTTTTTCATGTATAAGGTGAGAAGAGTCATTCCTCCTGCTTGAATTTATTACCAGATTAAAAGACAAAGTATGTGAAAGTGCTTGACTCATGTTTGAATTTAATAGGTATTCATACTTAAAAAATTGTAGCCCAAAGTTTATAAAATCACAGAGTACTAGAACTGGGATGTGCTTTACAGAGCTTGCATATCTTTTGTAAGTGAGGACAATGAGACAAAAAAAACCCCGGGATATATTCAGTTATGTTTTGGCCAGTTGGTGGTATGTAGTTTAGTTCCACTCTGTCTGCTACAAATACAATGTAAAAGTCATACATGTAATTAAAAAAATTCTAGTAGCCCATTAGGAGTCCCTGGGTGGTACAAAGGTTAATGGCTTGACTACTATCCAAAAGGTTGGTGGTTTGAACCCACCCAGAGGCATCTTGGAAGACAGGTGTGGCGATTTGCTTCTGGAAGGACACAGCCTTGAAAACCCTATGGAGCAGTTGTGCTCTGCATGCATGGAGTTGCCATGAGTTGGAACTGACTAACTAGACAGCAATTAACAACAACAGTAGCCACATTAAAAAAAGTAAAAAGAAACAGATGACGTTAACTTAAAAAGTATATTTGTAACCCAATATATTCAAATTTTATTTCAATATGTACTCAGCATAACAAATTATTCATGAGCATTTTACTTTTTTTGTTTTGCACCAGATCCTCAAGATTCAGTGTGTATTTCACCCTTACAACATAATCACTTCAGACTAGCCACATTTCAAGTACTTCATAGCCGCATGTGGCTAGTAGCTACCATGTTGGACAGTGTAAATCTAGTTCAATTCAAGGCAAACATTTGCACATCTGTTACATGCCAAGCACTTGATTGGATGCAGGGATATGAAGGTGAATATACCAGGGGAATATGGTTTTGTGACCACAAACCATAATACAAGGCTGGGAGTCCTTTCCCATTTAGGCTGCTGGATTACTCATCCACATGTCTGGCTGACCAAGGCGAGAAGAGAATTCTCTAGGAAACTATCTATCTCCTCAGGATATTTTCTGCTGCTCAGTTATGAGGGAGAGAAGAGCATTTATTTTTATTGCGCTCTTACTGAGTCCCAGGCACAGTGTTCAGTACTTTCCAGATTTTGTCTGTTTTAATTTTCATAGTGACCGTGTGAAGGCATTATCTCGCTCATTTTAAAGATGAGGAAATCAAGGCTCAGAGAGGTTAAATAGTTGGTCTAAAGGTCATACAGTTGATCAGAGGTAGAGCTGGAACTCAGGAGAGTTTAACTTGTTCCCAGTTGACCATGAGGATGTGGTAGAGAGAAATGTTTCTTAGCCATTACTATTTTTGCTTGTTTATAAACATTCCCCAAATTTCCTAAATAATGTAAATGGAAATTCATTTTGAATAGCAACTTTCTGTCCCAGGTGAGCAATGATCCCTGTACCTGAAGGCTCTTGCTACAAAGGAGGAGCTAAGACTCTTCCCTTTCTCCTTGTCTCTCAGTTGCTCACAGCTGCTCTGTGCCTTGGAGGCCTCAAGTTGAAATGAATCTCATCTCCCAATTTACCTGAAAGAGAGTTTGCCTTGTTTCTCTAAACTGAGTGTGCTCCCCACGGCTTCCCTTTGCCTGAGCTTCTGGCACCTCCTCCTGGTCACTTGGGAATTGTGTGTGTTGGTAAAAAGCACCCAGAATGTTAATACACACCAAGCAGATACATGGCCTGCTGAAGCTACAATATTTGCTGGAAGAATATAAACTGCTGTAAAGGTCACAGATAATTTGAACTCAGAAATAATCACAAAGAATGAAATATTCTGGTCAAGATCATCAGTGAGATTTCACAGGGAAATCTCCCTTTGAGGGAGAGAAGATAATGTAGTAGGGATAAGTCATTAGAAAAGGGTGATAAATTGCATCAAGAAATAGTTCAGATTTAGATAAGATCCTGAAATAGATCATGTGACACCCTGTGAGGCTTGCCTGGCTGAACTTGAACTGGATTGACAGAAAGATTTGTTTCATCAAACCCACAGATTTATTTTATCACTTGAAATAATTGTTCACTTCCATTTTATTCATTGATCTAGTCAACAAATAATTTTTGAGTATCCACTAATCATTAGGTATATACATTTGGAGGAAGCAAAGATGGATCCACCTACATGGGACTAAAAGTCTAGCAGGAGGCAAACATAAAGAAGAAAAAATATTCAGAAAGGCCACTTGTGGTGGTTAAGTTTGTGTGTCAGCTTGGCTGGGCCTGGTTGAGTGGCTGGGCAGCTGGATATAGTATTCCCCATGATGAGACTGGTAATCAACTGCATGATGGAATCTACTGTGTGCAGCTGAGTAGCTGCCTTAGGGCTGTGGTCTTCTTCCTGTATATAAGCAGAAGCCTTGGGGAATAGTCTCTAGCGTACTGCATGCTTGAACCCTCCATGTAGCCATGTTCTGCCAATCTTGGGACTTTCAATGGCCTTGAATTAATTGCCTGCCATATGGTTTGGTAACATCACAACTATGACATTTTATTTGTCGACCTTGGGCTTGTCAGCCTCAGCAGCCAGTAGCTGCCTGAGTAAAGAGATTGCTTCTAGCCTCAGTGGGCCAGAAGCAAGAGGCAGAGTTGAAGCCCAAGGTCGAGGGGCTTTCACACAGCTCCTAGAGCCTGGCACATTGAACTTGGACTTGAAGCCTCCAAACTGTGAGAGAATAAACTCCTGTTTGTTCAAGCCATCCCATTTGTTGTATATTTCTGTCAGAGCAACACTAGGTAACCAGAACAGCCACTCAAACTTTAGGTAGCATTTAAGTTGAATGAAGCCCTGATGATTGAAAAGTCTGGATTTCAGAGGCCACGTGGGTAAATAAATTTAGGATGTGATAATATTGGAAACCGTAGATGTTTTCTCTGCTTGCACTCAGTGTGGTAGCCTCAAATGTGTTCTCAAAATGCAGAATGATGCTTGCCAGTTCATGGACCTGTACAAGCTATGGCAATGCTCCACCAGTAAACACATCATCCATGTCAAGGACCATGTACCCGTCCCGAAGAACGTGGCCAGGGTTGACAAATAACCAGCAGGTTCAATGGGCAGTTTACAATCTGTGTTGTCTGTGGGGATATTTCCGGGTTGGGTGAGTTGATGATTCCTTTCTCCAACTCTTGGGTAGAGTAGGAGGAGCTGACAAAGGAAGACTGAGACGGGGCAGACAGTGAACTAGGAGCAGAAGTAGGAGAGTGGGTAGCATGGAAGCCAAGAGGTAAAAATGGAAAGGGTGGTTCACTAAATCACGTGCTGCTGAGAGGGAAAGTAATAGGATGACAAAAAAAAAAAAAATAAATAAAGCCATTTGGAGATGGCATCATGGTGGCCTTGGTCATCAAGGGCTGGCAGTCAAGCCAGGGTTGATAGACGTTTGAACAGAAAATGAGGAAGGCAGACCAGAGTATGAGGACTGCTCTTTTAGAAATTTGACCACAACAGGAAACAGAAAAATGGGGTGATATCTGGAAGGAAATGAGTTTGGGTAAAGAAAGTTGAGTTTTTGTTTTTAAGACAGGGCATCTGGATCATGCTTATGTGCTGATCCTCACTCTGGTCTCTCACCTCTGACAAACTCTGACCCATTCCTTAAGATCCAGTTTTAAGTGTCACCTCTCTTGTCAAACACTTTTCCCATGCTTAATTAGGATTCTAGTCATGCCATTCTCTGTAAGCATTGTCCACTTTATGGCTTGTCTTACTATGTGGTAATGGAAGTTTTTTCCTGTCTCTCTCCTCCACTCTAGAACAAGAACAGAGTTCTTAAAGGGTAGGGCTGTGTCTTCTCACACTTGATTGCTGGCACCAAGCTAGCACAGGTAGGTGCTCAGAACCTGGCAGTAGGAAAAGACTCATTAAATATTTGTTGGTGAATAAGTAAATGAATGATTAAACTATGCATTTGAAAGAAGTGCAAATGACAACTTTAATAAATGGGAAGACTGAGATACAGAGGAATTTGGAGTCTGATTTCAGATGGCTTGTTTTATAGACTAAGAGGAGCCCAGGAAAGCAATGAAATCTCCACTCCTGCTGGGTTGCCCAGGTCCTTCTCTAGAACTGTCCTCCCAGCCACAAACCATCTGGATCAGAACGCTCATGTTTACATCAAATCTCTCACTTCACAGAAGCACAAGCTGTCACAATGGTGTCTGCCATTTTCACTTTAACCTTGATTTCAGCAGCATCTGTCAGATGGAGGCTAGGAAGCAGCTCGTGAGCAAAGGGTAAAAGCACTTTTGAATCTGACATGAGACAAAGCTTAAGGCAGCATTAAGAGCCTGGTCAGGGAGAACTAGACAGTGCCCGGCTACCTCTTGTCAACCACTCAGAGGGGGATCTATGCAGGAGATCCTGGATAGAGAGGGAGAACAATGTGCAACAAAACTCAAAATCATTTGGGGAAAAAAAGGCAGGGGGGAGGGGACCAGGTTTGCTGGTCTGATAGAGCTTGATGGAACCAGTGAGACTGGCCCCTAGCTGCCCTTCAGGTCTGGAATTGAACCCACTCCTGTGACTTCCAGCCAAACAACGGACAAGCATATAAGTTGAACATTTACACTAAGTAGATACACTCCTTGGAGAGAACAATCATGGGAGAAAGAAGGGCTGTGTATGCACAGGGAGACAGCTCAGGGGTAGGAGTACATGGAGGGAAGGACACAGGGAAGAGGTAACTATGGGGAAGAAGTGGGAGGGGAGCTGTTGCATTGTGGTAAACTGTGGTCAATGTCATGAGACAAAGTGTATGTGAACTGCCGTATGGAAATTGAATTTTCTCTGTAAACTTTCACCCAAATCACAATTGGAAAAAAAAAAGGAGCCTGGTCAGCTAGGGTGACCAAAGCAATCCTTGGCTCCCTGCAGATGAATGCCTTAGGCTGCAGTGCTGGAAAAACTGAAGGCATGGCTTCAGAGGAACCACAAGGTGTCACTGTTGATCCTCAGTTAAACAAAAATTGATTGGGGCAGAGACTTTAGGAACACTTTAGCCACCCTCCTCCTCCACAGGTTTTTTTCTTTGTTTTGCGCATGAAAACTGAGGCATAGAGCAGTAATATGATTTGACCAAGATTATGTAGCAAGTTAATGGCAGAGCAATGATGAGGTTCCAAGTCCCTTAACTTTTGGACCTAGATTCTCACTTAAATTTCAGATCTACCACCCATCTGCCAGTTTCTCCTGCTGTGGTAGTTTGCACATTGCTATCGCACTGGGAGCTCTGGTAGCATAGTGCCTAAGGCACTTGACTGCTAACCAGAAGGTTGGCGGTTCAAACCCACCAGCCACTCCTCGGAAGGAAGATGGGGCAATCTACTTCCGTAGTGATATTGCCTTGGAAACCCAAGGAGGGGTCACTATGAGTCGGTCCGACTCAATGGCACATAACAACAACAACAACATCATACTGGAGCTCTGGTGGGGAAGTGCCTAAGGCATTTGACTGCTAACCAAAAGGTTCAAATTCTCCCTCAGAAGGAAGGTTGGGCAATCTACTTCCATAGTGACATGGACTCGGAAACCCATGGAGGGGTCACTATGAATCGGCTCTGACTCCATGGCAGTGAGGTGTTTTTCTTTTCTTTTTTTTTTTTTTTAATTTATTTATCATACTGAAGTTATGCCACTGGTATTTCAAATACCAGCAGGTTCACTCATATTTCAGCAGCACTTCCAAACTAAGACTAGGAAAAGAGGCTAGCAAGATACTTCTGAATTCCAGCCAATGAATTTTATGGATCACAACAGAATATTGCCTGGTATATTGCTAGAAGTATATTGCTAGAAGGGAGCTCTGGTAGCACAGTGACTTAAACATCTCTCTGACTGCTAACCAGAAGGTTGGTGGTTCAAACTCGTCAGCCACTCCGCAGAAGTAAGACTGGGCAATCTACTTTCATAAAAGATTTCCCACCTTGGAAACCCAAAGGGGGTTGTTATGCCATCCAATCGACTGGATGGCAGTGGGGGTTTTTTTGCTAGGAGTTTGGAACATGCTCAAAATACATGCTCAAAAACCATATTCAAAATAAAAATAAAATAAATAAAAAATTTAAAAACATGCTAAAAAAACATGTTCCTAGGTTGGAACATACTCAAAATACAAATAGCTACAACAATGGGCCCAGACATACTGACAATCATGAAGATGGCACAGGACCCAGCAAAGTAAAGTTTCATTTTGTTGCACCAGGAACTCCTGGTGCCAACTCAATGGCAGCTAACGACTGCAACAACTTTAGGAGCAGCGTGACCACTTCCCCACACTGCTCTTAGGTTGGCACTGGGAGATGAGGATCAGGCTTTCTCTACAGTCATTTACTCAGACAATAGCTCTAAGTTGGAAATAGAACAGACTAAAAAAATAAATAGGAGAAGGGAACAAAGAATGAAAAAAAACCAAACCAACAAATCCTCGGTGTGTTCACTTTCAGATGTGCACAACTGCCTTAGTGTTCAGTTTAGATCCATTTCCCACAATTAGAGAGGGCGGCACATAGGGCCTCCATCTGTAGCATGGTTTGAATAGTTACATAGAAAAGTATCAGGTAATGGATTTCATCCTTTTTATGGTGTCAACTTAAAAAAAGTCTTAAAAGCCTGGTTCCCAAGGAAAACAAGAAGCCGAGTTGCTTCAGCAAAGAATTGGCTGAAACCTAAGTAGAAACCAGATAAAAACATTTGCTGGGCACAGGGACCAGGGTAAGTTTCTAGGCCCTACAATTTGGGGGATGGAAAGATTTGGGCAGAAGACTTTCTGTGAGCCAGTGACCTCTAGACTAGGCATTAGTCCCAGTGTCTGGAAAGAATGAGGCAACAGGGGAGTCACGTCACCCCACCAGATCTCATGAGATTTCCCCATGCTCTTTGTCCTGACTCCCACCAGGCCCTTCTCTTCCATTGTGGCTTCTAGTGGCATCTCCTTTTCTCACCTCTCAGATAATCATTTTTTTTTTTTTTTTTAAGAGTTTTATTGTTTTCTTAGGTAGTAAACTTATTATGTGCTTATTGTAAAATTGCAGATATCAAACAGCAGAAAGAAGGAAATAAAAAGCAACTGTGATCCCTCCATTCAAAAATCACTGCTATTGACATTTTGGTATATGGAGTCAGTCAATCTGCCTGAGGAGCATCATCTGTGTGTTCTAGGCTCAGGGTTTAGAGCTGTGAAACAAACACACACAAGTCTGTATTCTCATGGTGCTTACATTCTAACTGGGGAGACAGTTAACATGTTTATAAAGAAGTAAGACAAATGGAATGCCAGATGGGGTTCAGTGTTATGGAGACAAATGAAGCAGGGAAGGGGATGGGGCCTTCAATGGTGGTGAAGTGGCAATTTAAAGTAGAATGTTCAGAAGGTGACATTTGAACAAAGACCTGAAGGAGATGAGGGTGCAAACCATGTGGCTATCTGGGGCAATGTACTTTCTGTGCATATAGTATAATGCACTAACAACACAAATAATCTATGACTGTATCCTTTATGTTAAAAATGTCAAACAGAAATATATGCAGAACAAGGGAATATCCTTCTCACATCTGTCTTATCACCATCCCTTACTCAAAGCAAACATGTAGACAATGGTGTGCACCCTCCCAGGGCTTTGTCTCTGCATATGCATCCATTTCTGTACATACACGCACATTTTGTTTTATCTTCTATATAACAGAGTTCATTCTTTGTAAAGGTGGTGACTTTCTCCCCGGCATAGGATCTTAGTATTTTCTAAACTTCAGAGATTTATGAGAGCTTTAGGCCTCTTACTAAAATTAAATAGTTACATTTCATTGCTAAATGTGGGTGGATGTTTCATTTCCTCCTCTGGGCTATTAATCTAGTATTTACTGTATTATATTGTAATAAATTGTCTCTTCTACCAGCCAGTGAGTTATTTGTGCTTTGGGATTTTATCTTCTCATCTCATTTTTCCTCTCATCTCCAATGCCTTTTACTCTGCCTACCATATGGTAGATATTTGGTAAATGTTTTTTTCATACATTTAAATGAATGGACATCGAATTACACTTTCATACATTACCATAGAAGGCTTCCAACATTGGGATCAGGTGTTAATTGAGATCAATGTTGTGATCTTTCCTAATGGGTTATAATCTTTTCCACAGTGAAAAATCTGTGTCATTATGGGCCACAGGTACTATAGGACGCCAGCCAGGATGACGGTGGTCAGATCCTTCAAATTAAACAGTCCAATTTTAGCATTAGAATTAAAAGAGTAATGAGAGCTATTTTCACTGCACTTGCTGAAATAAAGAGAATTAACATTTAGTGAGTATACAAATGTGCTAAATACTTTACATAATCCTTCTCATTCAAGGCACAAACCAACTCAATGAGTTAGATATAATTTTTCAGATGAGAAAACCAGGAATCAAAGTGATTAATATGGACATTATCTGTGGACATTCATGTACCCACCATCCAGGTCAATCCAAATTCTAACATTTTCCATATTTGCTTTAAATTGTTTTTCCCAGAAACAAAACACACACACATATATATATATACCCTGAGGGGGCCATGTTCCCTAAGTTAATTGCTAACGCTTAAAAAAATCATTTAATACATCCTTGTTATTTTATTATTTAGCCAACAGACATTAATTGAGTCTGGGCTCTGGGCTAGGCCTCTGTGCATACAGAAAGGAATAAAGCAGTCTCTGCTCTCCAAAGGGCTTACTTTCTTGTGGGGGAGTAGCAGATGGTTAAGGTTTCACAGTTGAGAAGTTGAGGCTCACAGAGGGGTAGCAACTTTTCCAAGAGGCACAGCCAGACCTAGAGCCCAGCCATCAAATGAAGCTGGCCCAGTGCACTGAACAGGACCCGATGCCTCATTTCTGCTCTGTTGCAACAAGATGGTTGGTCCCTGAGTGGAGGGTCTTCCTCCCTCAGTGATAAACTAGATAGCTGGACTGACACAATCTATGCAGACTATGTGAGAAATGGGCAGAGTGTTTTTTTCTTTTCAGTAACCATCTTTCTGCTGCAAAGAATCAAATTCCTTTCTAGTGATGCACACTTCCTGACAGAAAGAGGCACACCCAGCCAGCCCCAAACACTCAAATTAAATGAAGAAAACTCCTTTTAATTCCTCTATGTACACACTTTTGGCTTCTACCGGACTCTTGCCATTTTCCCAGGGGCGAAGCCAGAGTTGGATTTGAGGAACAGCAAATAAGAGCAATACACTATTAGGTAATACCAACAGTGAGATGAAAACATCCACCACTTATTATTTCCAATTAAATTTCACTTTCTTATGAAAAACAATTCATACCCATCATAGAAAACTCAGGGAACTAATAAAACTTGTTCTTTTTATAAAGAGGCAAACAAAATCAACTATAATCTCTCAGTCCAATCAATAACTACTACTTTTTGATGTATACACTTTCTTTTTAAAAATATTATTTTAAAAAAGGATATGCATTTTATATCCTGCTCTGTTAATATAACTTTATATGTCCCCATTACGTTCTTCAAACATAATTATAATTATACATAGTTATATAACATTCCATTATTCAATTGCACTGTGATGTAGTTGGTCAATCTATTATTGGACACTTGAATTTCCCTCATTTGGGGGACAATTACTTTATTACAACTATAAGGAGGTATTTGCTTTATTAAGTAACACTACTGGCCTCTTTTCTTACCTTATCTAATTGACTCATCACAAGCCTTCAGAATGGGCATTGCCACTGTTTTAGCAACGAAGGAACTGAGATTCAAAGAGGGTTAGGAACTGTCCCAAGGTCAAAGCCTGGCCTTGAACTCAGAAGTCTCTAGCTCCTGAGCCAGCACCCTAAGAGTGCTATTTGCACACCCTAAGAGTGCTCAGCTCTCTCTACCCTAAATCAAAAATGAGTTGCCATTGAGTCCACTCACTGTGACCCGATGTGTACAGAGCAGAACTGCACTCTATAGCTGTGAACTGTGACCTTTTGGAAGGAGGTCACCAAGCTTTTCTTCTGAGGCACCCCTGGATGGGTCTGCACTGCCAATATATACACATATCAAATAATATTGTATTACGTTTTCAATGAAGGTTTACACAGCAGTTAAGGTAACTATTTAACAAGTTATACATAAATTGCTCAGTGACATTGGTTACGTTCTTCACAGTGCACAAACATTCTCATTTCTGCTGTGGTTGTTCTATTTCCATTAATCTAGTTTCCCTGTCACATTGCATTCTTATCATTGTTTTAAAGTAATTGTTGACCATTTTGGTCTTTTATACATATATATATATATATATATTTATCTAATATAGGTGATTGTTTAAAGAATCACAGTACTTATAGGTGATATTAATTATTTTGTGAGCCAATGTGTTATTTAGCTACAAGATGCCCTTGAGGGTGAACTGCCTGCCTGTTGGTTTAGCAGTCAAGTGCTTAACTATTTGCCCTGCCTAGGCACTGTCTTCTCAGAGATTTACTACCTATGATGCATGGGCTTCTTTACTCTTCTTTGTCCGAAAATCTTAATCCTGGTCTCATTCTTTTCACATTCTCACAGATACCCTCATTTCTTAATAAGATTCAGGTCTTCCCAGTAAAACAGTCTCCATTTTAAAGTTCCCAGGCAGCTGGGCTAACACGAGTGATGGTCCCCAACTGCTGTGCCATGTGTTCTCTCCCTCCTTTGTTCTCAGATGGGCAGGCTTGGAGGTTAATCATGTCTCCACATTGTAAAACTGAATCCTGATACGCTCACTGAAGTCCTCATGGTTATTTGTAACCCATCTGAGTTCCCATTTATATTCTCAACAATTTCCGAGATCTGATCTCAGCAGCTCAGCACATTTTAAACAGGATACTGGACTTTAAAAAAAACACAAGTCCAAATCTCTCTTTTTAATTCCATACTTGTATATCCCACTGTTTAACTGACACCCCCCTCAGATATTTTGAAACTTAATGTCTTCATACTGGAATTCTTGATATTTTCCCCCCAAACTTGTCTGTGGCAGACATTGTTCATTGTCTACCCAACAGCCATTCCCTGCTTCCTTCTTAGTTAATAGAACCCTAATTTTGCTCAGAGGCAACATGCCCAGACCAGGGGTTGACCCAGAACTAGTCTAAACCTGTCAAAGCACTCAATCCCCACTGTTGGATATTCCTGTTCCTGACTTCCAGCTAAGGGTGGCCTCTAGATTTATAGGAAGTCTGCGAGAGAATTTCTAAACAGGAAGTTTCTTTGATATAAAAGAGAGGCTGTCATAGGTATTTCTTGTGTACTTCAAATTTTCTTGTGCTCCTCTCTTACTGTAGCCACTGCTGTGGCAATCAGTTACTTTCAAGAGTCTATCAGCTTCCCTTACTGCAACTTCAGGCTGCTGCTGGGCGTCTCTTGCTTTCTGTCTGGGACTTCTCATCTACCCAGCCAGTAGCCTGATCCAAGATACCATGGTCTCTCATTTGAGCTACTTCAGCAGCCTGTTAACTGATATCCTCTCTCAACTCTTACCTTCTAAAGTTTTTCTCCACATCAGTCAGATCGGTCTTTTAAAAATATAACTTAAACCATGTTAATTATTTACTTCAAACATTTCAAGGAACTTCCATTGTATTTTTAATAAAATTCCTTATCATGGCCTGCAAGGCCTTGCATGACTTGGCCACCTGTCTATCATCTAACTTTTTTGCATCTCATTCTTCCCCTTGCCAAATTGGCTTCTAGGTTTACCTGTTTTGGAGCACTCACAATGCAGATCCTCCTGTCTGTACACTCCACTCCTAATGTTCCCTACGAATGGCTCCTTTTAACCTATCAGACCTCAGTTTTTATGTCCTTCTTAAAGAAACCTTCCCTTACCACCCAAGGACCCAGAGGTAAGTGATACTCCACTATTCTCTATGACTGTATTGTGTTTCTTTCCTTTACAGATGTTTGGTAAGTTACACTTGCATACTTATTCATTTGCTCATCCTCTAATTGCCTACATCTTCCTTATAGAAATATTAGAGGAATTAAATTATAATACATAAACATTAAATAAATGCTTAATTGCTTCTGTGGTTGCTATTGTTATGATTATTATTATCCCTGCCAGGAAATTAACATCTCAGGAAGAGTAAACCCAGAGCCATATATCTAGCCAAGGGCAGCCTGAGAGTCCAACTAACTGGAAGTGTGAATGAAAAAGATACCTACACTTTAGCGGTAGGTAAAATCATAAAATCTTTTGAGGTGAAAGTTAAATGCCAGAAAAAGTATTTATGGATACTATTGTAAGTATGGGAGCTCTGGTAGCATAGTGCCTAAAGCACTTGAGTGCTAACCAGAAGGCTGGCGGTTCAAACCCACCAGCCACTCCTCAGAAAGAAGGTTGGGCAATCTACTTCCATAGTGCTACTGCCTCAGAAACCCAAGCAGAGGTCGCTATGAGTCGGGGCCGACTAGACAGCACATAACAACAACATTGAAAGTATAGACCACATTACCTTCTTTTTTTTGCCAATTGTTTGCTTCTAAATGCTTTTGAAAGCATAACTGCATAACTAAGTGGCACTTTTTTGAGGATATTCAACTAAAAATGGGAACGAGGTAACTTAATATAATTACACTTTTCAGAAATTATGTGGTGTATAATTATGAAGTCTATGTATGGAAAATATACACACTAGAGCATTTGCCAAGACAACAACTTCTACATTTACAATGCAATGACATTGATTGCATTCTTCATGTTGCATAGCCAAATCATTCCACCATGATTAACATAAACCCAATGCCCCCCAAGCAACTCCCCCATTTTACTCTTCTTCCTACCCTTAGTAACCATTAATGGTCTTTAGTTTTTATGTGCTTATTTCATACAAATGAGATCAACTGACTGATTTGCTCAGCATAATATTTTCAAGGTATATCCATGTTGTGGTGTGTATCAATTTCTCTTTATGGCTAAATAATATTCCATGTTATGTGTATACCATATTTAGTTTATCTAGTCACCTGTTGGTGGACATTTTGATTGTTTTTCCCTTTTGGCTATTGTGAAAAGTGCTGTCATGAACACTGGTGTACAGGTTCCATTCACTCTTGCCACTGTTACCTGCCATCAGGTCAGAAGTCTGCCCTGATTCATGGCAATCCCACACAGCACAGAACAAAACATTGTCTGGTCTTGTGCCATTCCCATGATTGGTTGCAGGTCAGACCATTGTGATCCATAGAGTTTTTATCGGCTGATTTTCAGAAGTAGAGCACCAGGCCTTTCTTCCTAGTCTTAGTCTGGAAGTTCTGTGGAAAGCTGTTCAGCATCGTAGCAACACACAACCCACCACTGGCAGATTAGTGGTGGTTATGCATGGAATGCATCAATTAGGAATCAAACCGAGGTGCAAAAAGTTAGTGCGCTAAGCTACTAACTGAAAGGTTGGAGTTTTGAGTCCATGCAGAGGCACTTTGGAAGAAAATCTTGGTGATCTATTTGTGAAATATCAGCCACTGAAAACCCTGTGCAGCACATTTTTACTCTGACATACGTGGAGTCACTGTGAGGCAGGATTAACTCTACAGCAACTGGTTTCCTGGCAGACTTTATATTTGTGAAATGCTGAAATATAGCTCATATAGATGCAATCTAGATTTTGTGGATGAGTCTTTCTATGAGGAAAACAATTTTTTGCCCAACTTTTAAAAAGGCTGAATTGACTCAATGTTTCAGTGTTACTTAGATCAAGTCTGAATTTATTTCTCTGTCACTTGGAGAAGGCACAATATGTTACTATGATCAGAGAAAAGGTGAAATGAAAATTGATCTTCCATCATCTATCATCTCCCTTAAGTTGGATGAGATAACTACTATTATCTCCTGGTGAAATACTGTTCTACAAAACTTTACCTGGTCATGCAACTTCTGGAGATCTTACAGGAGCAATTCATTTCTCCATTTCTCTCTAAATAATCATGTCTTTTAAAGCTCCTCTATTTCCCATGAGTTGTATTTAAGTTCTCTTGGAGACTAATTCAAAACAGTTAAACTTTTCTTGTTGAAGAAAACACATAGTAGCCTATGTGTTTTGCTTCTCCCCTCCCAGTCTTATTTCCAGAAGCACATTTATGAGCAAAATTAACTAAAATGTTATTTTGTTTCCTTAGCTAACCTTTCAAATGACTTCCATTCAGCTTTTTCAGTCCTAAGAGTAAAAAATCCTTGAGAATATACAACACATGGGACAAGAGGGCAAACATTTTTGTGGTGGTTGTTGTTATGTGCCGTCGAGTCGGACCAACTCATAGCAACCCCTCCTTGGGTTTCCAAGGCAGTATCACTATGAAAGTAGATTGCTCAATCTTCCTTCCGAGGAGTGGCTGGTGGGTTTGAACCACCAGTCTTCTGGTTAGCAGTCAAGTGCCTTAGGTACTACATTACCAGGGCTCCCTTTCAATGTGGAGAGCTAAGATAAACCTTTGAACAGAAATAATGTGCATGACTAACAAAATGTCACAGCATAGTGGGAGGACATTATAAGTCTATTCTGCAGGGAGTGGTGTGGTCCCCTCTGGTTCTTTTCCCACCTGGCAAGGACGGACAGGATGCCTCATCTGCTTGTACCTTTGCGTGTGCTCCCAGTCACATCACCCTGAAGTCCAATATCTGGGCTGACCTCCATGCCAACATCTCCTCCTTCTCTGACTCTAAGTAGCTTTATTGCTTCGGCGAGATCACTTCCCCTTTTCAAGTCTGTTTCTCCCTTTAAAAAAGGATGGAGTTGGAATAGATGTGTACCAAAGTGGTTTCAGTCTGATATATGGCAGCCTTCTCCCCTGCTCATACTCATCTTCACAGCTCCCAGATGGTTCATGAACACTACCCTCGTGGATTAAGGTTCAAGGGAGTATCATCAGGGAATTATTGGAGAGAGAGGTTTTAGAGAAATATCTCCTTGGCCTGTCTTCTTCTTTCTGTAATAGGGATCCTGGTCACTACCATGTGCTCTTGAGCTGAAGAGAGGTAGCAGTGGGTAGTCCATCTCAGGCCATATGCAGGACGACCTGGCATATAAATGTAAAGCCAGACAGGCTGTGGATGGCATGGGTTTAATTGTCAGGAACTGGCAGAGTCAGAAGACTTGGGCTGGAGGGCTGATCCAGACACTGAATGTTCATGTCCCAGGGGAAGTCACTTAACTTTAATCCTGTCTTCTCATCTGTAGAACAGAGATAACAATTATCTTGACAACTCATAGGGCTGTCTGAAGACCAAAACGGGGAAACTTATTCAGTGAGCTTCTTTTTATTCTTAAAAAGATAATATAAACCATAATGTGCATGTCTGTGTCACCTGGGAACCATGTTAAAATGCAGATTCTGATTCTGTAGATCTGGGGTGGGGCCTGAGATTCTGTGTTCCTAACAAGCGCCCAGGTGAGGCTGGCTGCTGCTTAAGTGGCCCACACGCTGATTAGCAAGATAGTATCAACCACTGAAATTTTTGAAAATGAAAATAACAAAAATTATCTAAGCCCTGTCACCCTAACACAACTTTCACTTCTGGTATTTCTCACTTGTGACATCATAAACATTTTCCATGTTTCTACAACTTATACAAGCTACAATATTTATATAATTATTATTTTTAAATCGTTGCACAATATTTCATAATATTGAAATATCATCACTTATCAAGCCACTTGCCTAATGTTGGGTGTGAAGTGATCTCCATTGTTGGTTTATGTCTGTTTTGCGAAAAGTGAGTCCCAGGGAAACAGCTGCAAAGGGCGCAATGTGTTCCTGGGACATCAGAGTGCATTTCTTGTTTCCTCCTGTTTCTCTCCAGAATACATTTGTAAAATTTGCAGGTTCAAGGCTGCCTTAGTTACTTTGTGCTGCTATAGCAGAAAGACCAAAAGTAGGTGGCTTTAACAAAAAAAAATTATTTTCATACAGGTTAAAAGGCTAGAAGTCCAATTCAGGTCACCTACTATAGGGGAAGGCTTGCTTTCTCTGTCAGCTCTGGGGTAAGTCCTTCTCTGTTCTTCATTTCTGTTTCTTCCTTCCTTGGAGATCATCTGGTGTGATATCTTCCACCATCTCTGCTTGCTTCTCTGTACCTTATCAGCTCAGTTTATACCTCAAAGATGATTGGTATAGAATGCATCCTACATCGATATGGATCATTAACATAACAAAGAAAACCCTATTCCCAACCTGGATTAAATCCACAAGTATAGGGGTTGTGTTGTTGTTGTTGTGTGCCATCAAGTCAGCCCCGACTCATAACGACCCCTCCTTGGGTTGCC
>NW_006921741.1:6877346-6897641 GCF_000298275.1 Orycteropus afer afer | reverse complement strand
AGATAATCACCTTGATACCACTGCTAACATTTTGATTCTTTCAGTTTTTTCAATCATTAATTTGTTCAACAAACACTTTATAATGTATCAGGTGCAATGTTATGCATTGAGGATACTGCAGGAAATATTCCTTTTTGTCTAAGCATGTGTGCAAAAAGATATATCTTGCCTATCTATACATATATATGTAACAAGATTATATATAATACAAAATGCTTTTATTTATTTATTTGTAATTTTTATTGTGATTTGAGTGAAAGTTTACAGAACAAAATCATTTTCCATTCAGCAGTTCATAACAGATTCTGTTTCATGACATTGACCACAATTTCCCACAATGTAGCAGTCTCTTCACACTTCCTCCCTGTAGTTACCGTTTCCCTGTGTCCTTCTTTCCCATTCATTCATGCCCCTTGAGCTATCTCCTTGTGCAAACACTGCCCTTTTGTCCTCCCATGATTGATCATTCTAAGGAGTATATCTACCTGATGTAAATGTTCACCCTATATGCCCGTCTATTGTTTGGCTGCAAGCTATGGGAGTGAGTTCATTTCCAGAACTGAAGGGTTATTAAGGGCATAGTCTCGGGGATTTCACCCAGTCTCTGTCAGACCAGTAAGGTTGGTCTTTATTATGATTTTGAGTTTTGTTGCACGTTTTCTCCCACTCTACCCAGGATGTCTTGCATTGATCTCTTTTTGAGTGGTTGACAGTGGTAGCTGGGCACCATGTAGTTCTTCTTGTCTCCTGGTCATATAGGCTGAGGTTCTCATGGTCCACTAGTCCCTTGGACTAATTATTTCCACGTGTCTTTGGTTTTCTTCATTCTTCATTGTTCTGGATGAGGAGAGACTGATTGTTGCATCTTAGATGGCTGCTTGCAAGCTTTTAAGACCTCAGTGGCTACTTACCAAAGGAGGATGTAGAACGATGTTTTACAAAATTCTTTTAATTACAATGTTTTATGCAAGCTGCAAACAAATAAAAATCATTAATTGAGCCCAGTGTGGGCCAGCCATTGCGTTCTGCCCCTGGATATATTACAAATATGGAAAAAGGTGGGTCTGTTCCTTTAAGATACCTTAAATAATATGCAAATTTGGCAAAAGCTGTGCAAATATACAAATGTAAAGGAATGATCTCTCTGACATAAGTGGGAGTATAGCACCAGTGCACAGTGTTACTTGACCTCTCTGTAACTTAATTTCCTCTATAAAAAAGGAAATATAAATGCTATTGCTGGTAGTGGCTGAGAAGAATAAATAAAATGATGCACAATAAATGTTCACGGTACCTGTCACATAGCAAGCACTCATTAAACAGTAACCATTATTTTTTGTATTGTCATGAAAATTTAGTCCTTATTCTGCTACCAATCAGCCCTATCGTTTTGGACACTAATGCTCTCTTCCCAGGGCCTCAGTTCTCCCTCTGAAATGGGGAGTGTTGAGGAAGGCAATTAAGGCTTAATTCAGAATTCTGAGACTCCTCCTTGATGATATAAGACTGCAAACAACCCCTCAGAACAGTCGCAACCTTGCCAGGAAAACAAGGGAGGAGAAACGAGGCACTGCGAAGCTAATCTTGGAGTGGCGACCTAATTGTCCTAGTCAGGACCTTCCAGCGCTGGTCGAGCCGGTATCCGCCTGGCAGACACCGGCTCCCTTCCCTCGGCCAGGTGTCCGGGCAGGTGTCCGGAGTCCGCCCACCTGCAGCGCGGGGGCCAGGCGCTGGCTGGGCTGCCTTGCTGCTGCTGCAGCCGCAGGTGCCTCGGGCTGAGGGCTGGAGCCGAAATCTGCGGAGCTGGGGCAGGCAGCTGGCCCACGCTGGGTACGGGACAGGGCAGAGGGTGCCGCTGAGGGACCAGGGGCAAAAAGCTGTAGATGGGGCAGGCAGGGAGTTTCTGGGAGACGTGGCCGGGCTCTGCGGCATTGAAGGGAACACAGCAAGGTGTGGTTTCCTCAGGATCAAGGGTGGGAGGGGGCTCCAAAATCTTTCTCTAATTCCAGTGTGGCTCCTTGGAGTCTCAAAAGGGAAGAGGAAGCTTTAGCCTTCCTCGAGCCCCTGGGCAGTGGCGTCACTAGGGGGTTAGCTTCAAACAATAACAAAAGCATAGCAGAATTTGGGAGTAAAGAGAGGAGGTTCTAGAGGTTACAGAGAATGTCCCTACAGGATCTGAACAATAGATAGGTCAAATTAAAGTTCAGTGTCAAGTTTATTTCAGTGAAAAAACTCCACAAGTGCCTTGAACGCAGTGTCATTCATCCATTATTCGTGTATTTACTCAGCAAACATTGATTGATAATCTACTCTGTTCATGGCAGCATGCTAGGCTCAGGGAAGGAAAGGTGAGCAACACCCAGTCTCTGCCTGGCTCTGGTCCAGTAGAGAGGACAGACAGGAGTGCATGATTTTTTCTTAATCTACTTTTCCCAGAAAGGGTCCTGGTTTTCATAAATGACCATGACTTGACATGTTATGTATTTATACTAATAATTTATGATTTGTGGAAAACCAAAGGAATGACTAGAAATTGCTTTAGTTCTGGGAACAGCTGGGCTTTTTCTCAGGATAATGCTGGAAAACACCATACAATGTGAGCCAAGATCTGCAGGGCCCGGGTTTCTTCAGAGGTACAGCTGCTTCTCTTTCAACTATCAACTTTTAATTCTGACATTTTGTCATTTACTTGTTAAACAGTGACTGTTTGACTAGTTAATAAAGTGACTAGCTCTCTCAGGAGACTTCCTATTACAGGCTTCCTGATTTTGAGCAATGAATCTTTTTTTTTTCCTCAAAGTTCTTCCTAACTTTTTACATCAGTGACTTCCTTTTATAGTGATTCCTTGCCTAGAAAGAGAAGACAGTCTGCTGACTTACCATTTTGCCTTTAATTGAATTTGGTTTCAGGCACACTTAGTAATTTGGTATTTGGTTGTAAGGTGATTTTGGTCAGAAGGCACCACATATACTTGTTCAGGACATGCTTCAGAAGTACACAATCTGGTGGTTTTCTTGATGTCAGCTATTCATTCATTCTCTAAATGTTTATAATGCATTGTGCTGAGCTGGGAGCTATGCTGGGTTTTTAGTACACAATATGTTAAATGAAATGGAGATGGAGTTGTGTGGTTGACAAAATGGCATTCATTGGTGGTCGAGTTAACAATGGCTGGGAGCTCTGGTAGCATAGTGCCTAAGGCACTTGACTGCTAAGCAGGAGGCTGGCGGTTCAAACCCAACAGCCACTCCTCAGAAGGAAGGTTGGGCAATCCTACTTTTGTAGTGATAACTGCCTCGGAAACCCAAGGAGGGGTCTGCTAGGAGTCAGGGCCAACTCTATGGCAAATAACAACAAGACTTGTCTTTCCCAAAACATTAGTTACCTTTCCTGTAAATCAGGTCACCCTTGTTGACCAATGAGATTCTGACATTGCTTCTACCTTCACTGATCTTTGAAATCCTGATAGTGTTTCAATAGTAAATTATATAAGGCAATCAGAAGTAAGCTTTTTCTTCCAAGTTTTGACAGTATAAACTACTTCTGCTGATATGTGATATAACCAGGACATCTACAGAGCACTTCATCCAACAATAGCACAATATACACTCTTTTCCAGTGCACATGGAATATTCTCCAGGATAGGCCATATGTTAGGCCACAAAGCAAGGTCCAATAAATTTAATCAACAATAGGAAGATCATCAGAAAAAGAACAATAACAGAGAAACTGAATAGTACCCTCCTTAAAAACGACAGGGTAATAGAAGAAATTAAAAAATACAATTAAAAAAAATCCTTGAATCAAAGAAGAATGAAAACACAAGATACCAAAATATTTGGGACACATTAAAAACAGTGATCAGTGCAATTTATAGCAATAAATGTACACATCAAAAAAAGAAGAAAGAACCCAAATCAATGCCTTAACCCAATATGTCCAAAAATTAGAAAAAGAGTAGTGAAAAAATAAGCCTATCATCACCAGAAGAAAAGAAATAATAAAGATTCTAGCAGAAATAAATGAAACAGCAAATATAAAGACAATAGAAAAAAATCAATAAGATTAGAAGTTAGTTCTTTGAAAATATTAATAAAATTGACAAACCACCAGCAAACTTAGCAAAGGAAAAGGAGAAGATGCAAATAACATGAATTAGAAATGAAATAGGTGATGTTACAACAGAATCAACCAAAATAAAAAGGATAATATTAGGATACTATGAAGAACTGTAGGAGCTCTGGTAGCTTAGTGCCTAAGACACTTGACTGCTAACCAGAAGGCTGGCAGTTCAAACCCACCAGCCACTCCTCAGAAGGAAGATGGGGCAATCTACTTCCATAGTGATACTACTTCGGAAACCCAAGGGAGGGGTCACTGTGAGCCGGGTCCGACTCGACGGCACATAACAACAACAACATGAAGAACTGTACTGCAACAAAGTTGAAAATCTAGAAGAAATGGACAGATTTCTAGAAACACACTACTTACCTAAACTAATACAGATGAAGGCAGAAAATTTGAACAGATCCATAACAACAGAAGAAATTGAACAGGTCATTAAAAAAAAAAAAAAAAAAAAAAACTACCAAAGAAAAAAAAGTCCTGGGCCAGATGGTTTCATTGGAGAATTCTGGGAAACATTCAGAGAAGAGCTGACACCATTCCTACTCAAACTATTCCAGAATATAGAATAGGATGGAATCCTCCCAAATTCATTTTATGAAACAAACATAACCGTGATACCAAAACCAGGCAAAGACACCAAGGAAACTAAAAATGAAAACTACAGACCAATATCCTTCATGAATATAGATGCAAAAATCTTCAACAAAATCCTAGCCAATAGACTTCCATACATATCAAAACAATAATATATCATGACTAAGTGGGATTCATACCAGGTATATAAGGATGGTTCAACATTAGAAAAACAATCAACATAATCCATCACATGCGTAAAATAAAGGAAAATAACCACATGATCTTATCAATTGATGTAGAAAAGGTATTTGATAAAATCCAATACCTAATCTTGATTTTAAAAAACTCTCAGAAAAATAGGAATAGAAGGAAAATTCCTCAACATAATAATAAAAGGGCATATATGCAAAACCAACAGACAGCATTATTTTCCATGGAGAGAGACTAAAAGCATTCTCCTTGCAAATAGGAACCAGACAAAGATGCTCTTTATCATCACTTCTATTCAACATTGTATTGGAAGTCCTAGCCAGGGCAATAAGGCGAGAAAGGGAAGGAAAAGCATCTAAATTGGTAAGGAAGAAGTAAAAGTATCCCTATTTGCAGATAATATGATCCTATACATAGAAAACACAAGAGACTCAGCAAGAAAACTACTGGAACTAATTGAAAGATTTAGCATAGTGGCAGGATACAAGATCAACATCCAAAAATCAGTTGAATTCCTCTACACCAGCAAAGAGATCTTGGTAAAGGAAATAAGGAAATCAATGCCATTTACAATAGCTACCCAAAATGTAAAATACTTGGGAATAAATCTTACCAGGGACATAAAAGACCTACACAAAGAAAACTACAAGATACTACTTCAAGAAACAATAAGAGATCTACATAAATGGAAGAATATACCATCCTCATGGATAGAAAGAATGAATATTGTAAAAAATGCCAATACTGTCCAAAGCAATCTATACATTCAATGCAATCCTAATCCAGATCCCGTCAACAGGCTTTGTTGTTGTTGTTATGTACCGTCGAGTCAGCCTCAACTCATAGCGACCCCTCCTTGGGTTTCCGAGGTGGTATCACTACATCAATAGATTGCCCAACCTACCTTCTGAGGAATGGCTGGTGGGTTTGAACTGCTAGCCTTCTGGTTAGCAGTCAAGTGCCTTAGGCATTATGCTACCAGAGCTCCTTCAACAGGCTTTAAGGACATAGAAAAAGAAAAAAAAAATCACTCATTTTATATGGAAAAGAAAGAGAACTCAGATAAGCAAAGCACTACTGAAGAAGAAAAACAAAGTAGGAAGTCTCACACTCCCAGATCTCAAAACCTACTATACAGCCACAGTTGTCAAAACAGCTTGGTACTGGTAGAGCTCTCCATCATAGACCAGTGGAATAGAATTGAGAACCCAGAAATGTATCTATCCACGTATGGTCAGCTGATCTTTGATAAAGGGCCAAAGTCCATTAAATGGGGAAGAAACAGTCTCTTTAAGAAATGGTGTTGGCAAAACTGGATATCCACTTGCAGAAAAATGAAACAAGATCCAAACTTTACACCATACACAAAAACTAACTCTAGATGAATCAAAGACTTAAATGTGAAACCTAAAACACTAAAGTTCATCAAAGAAAAAATAAGAGCAAACTTAGAGGTCCTAATATATGGCGTTGATAGACATCAAACATAAGTGAAAATGCACAAACAGCAGAATATGAATTAGATGATTGGGACCTTCTACAAATTAAATTCTTATGCACATCAAAAAACTTCTCCAAAAGAGTAAAAAGAGAACCTACAGACTGGGAAAAAATATTTGGCAATGACATATCTGACAAGGAACTTATCACTGAGATTTATAGGCAACTCCAACATCTCAACATCAAAAAGACAAACAATCCAATTAAAAAATGGGCAGAAGACACGAATACACACTTCATCAAAGAAGATATTCAGACAGCCAACAAACACATGAAGAAATGTTCATGATCATTAGCCATTAAAAAACCAAACCCAACCCACTGCCATGGAGTCGGATCTGACTCATAGTGACCGCTCCTTGGGTTTCCAAGGTGGTATTACTACAGAAGTAGATTGCCCAACCTTCCTTCAGAGGAGAGATGCAAATCAAAACAATAATGAGATACCATCTCACCCCAGCACTAACAGCAAAGTTCAACAAGATATAAAATAACAAATGCTGGCAAGGATGTGGAGAGATTGGGACTTTCATACACTGCTGGTGGGACCGTCAAATGATACAACCACTGTGGAAAATGGTATGGCAATTCCTTAAAAAGTTGTAATTAGAAATACCATTTGATCCAGCAATCCCATTACTGGGTATATATCCTAAAGTGAGAGGCAGGACATGAATAGACATATGCACACTCATATTAATCACAGCAGTATTCACAATAGCAAAGAGATGGAAACAACCTAGTGCCCATCAATGGAGGAATGGATAACCAAACTATGGTATATACACACAATGGGATACTATGCAACAGTAAAGAAAAATATAGAACCCGTAAAACACCTCATAATGTGGATGAACTTGGAGGACATTAGGCTGAGTGAAATAAGTCAATCACAGAAGGACAAATATTGTATTAGTCTACTATTGTAAAAAGTCAAGGAAAGGTTTACATTCTGTGTTGGTTACCAGGGATGGGAGGTGGGGGGAGGGGAAGGAAAATTACTAGATAGGTAAGAGGTAACTATTGATTTAAGTGAAGGGAAAGGCAATATACCAAAAGCAAGTGACCCACACAATAACACTAAGGAAAAGGAAAACAGAGAGAGGTGCAGAAGAGGTATGGACAATAAAGACAAACACTTTTACACACACAATACTGCATTATCAATAATATAAAACATTAATCTACAGGTGGGTACATAGGTAGACAGGCTGAATGATCAGGTATGTCTAAGTAAAAGGGAATATATCCATGACCACATATAAGTTTGGCAGACAATATTTGTACATATGTATTGTATGTGTTATAAGAATGTCCATATATATAATAGAAGCTCTGGTGGTATAGTGCCTAAGGCATTTGACTGATAACCAGAAGGCTGGCGGTTCAAACCCACAAGCCATGCCACAGAAGGAAGATTGAAGTAGATCTCTACTTCTGTAGAGATACCACCTCGGAAACCCAACGCGGGGTTGATATGAGTCAAATCGACTCGATGGTAGTGAGTTTTTTTTCATTGTTGTTGTTGTTGTTGATATATAGTAGAACTAACAGGGGGCAAAGTTATAATAATTTCTTAGGCATAGCCTGCCATCCTAAGGGAGCAAGTTGTTGGGCCCATGGGCTCAGAACCATAGTTATGGGAGACATCAAACTCAACTGGCATAACATACTACACAAAAACTTTGGTCTACATCTTACTTTGGGGAGTAGTGAATGGGGTTGTAAAAGCTTGCAAGCAGCCATCTAAGATGCATCAATGGGTCTCTCCTCATCCAGAGCAAAGAAGAATGAAGAAAACCAAAGACACGTGGAAATAATTAGTCCAAGGGACAAGTGGACCATGCGAACTCAGGCTACATTTCTCTGATACCAGAAGACCTAGATGGTGCCAGGCTACCACTGTCAACCACTTGGAAAGGGGATCAGTGTAGGAGATCCTGGATAGAGTGGGAGAAAAACGTGGAACAAAATTCAAAATCATAAAAAGACCAGGCTGATTGCTTTGAAAGAGACTGGTGAAACCCCTAAGGTGATGGCCCTTAGTCACCCTTGGGCTCGGAATTGAACTCACTCCCATGGTTTCCAGCCAAACAATAAACAGGCATATAGGGTGAACATTTACACCAGGTAGGAACACTCCTTAGAACATTCAACCACGGGAGAACAGGAAGCGGGTATTTTCACAGGGAGATAGCTCAAAGGGCATGAATGCATAAGAAGGAAGGACACAGGGAAAACGTAAGCACAGGGAAAAAGTAGGAAGAGAGCTGTTACACTGTGGGGATTGCAATCAATGTCATGAAACAAAATGTGTATGAACTGATGTATAGAAAATGATCTGTTCTGTAAACTTCCACTCAAAACACACACACACACACATCTCTGAATTCTGTGTGTAGAATAGATCAAATTTTCACTGAAGAAAAAAACCAATAGAGTAGTACAGCTCATTATGTATATTCTTTACCTACATTGAGCCCTGGGCAACTTGCTATTTCAGACGTTATGGCAAGATGGGAAGGAGGCTGGGCATATCCTAGGAGCTCTGGTAGCATAGTGGCTAAAGCACTTGACTGCTAACCAGAAGGCTGGCAGTTCAAACCCACCAGCCACTCCTCGGAAGGAAGGTTGGGCAATCCTACTTCCATAGTGATACTGCCTCGGAAACCCAAGGAGGGGTCGCTATGAGTCGGGGCCGACTCGATGGCACATAACAACAACAACAACATGGCAAGATGGGAAGGAGGCTGGGCATATCCTGGGCACATATTCCTTCCGGTAATTCTTTTTTCTGCCTCCCTTAACAAATGTCCTGTCTGAGGGGGCAGAGTGTTGCTTAACAGACCATGAGACATAGTCCACAGTGTCTGCAATTGCAGGAAAGGAAGGCTTTGAGGGGGAAATAATGAATGAGTTTTAGGGATCTCAACGACTTACAGAATATGATTCCAGTCTTAAGCTGATTCTCAGTGAAAGGGACACATTTGGCTCTAAGGAAAGGAAACATGTCCTTAGGGCCTGTTGATTTAGAAACATCTCTGTTTTCAAAGTGGTGTTTAGTCTGCCCCTTCCCTTTTCTAACTTAATTTCCTACTCACCCCCCACCCCCAGACCATGCATTCTTTGGTTATCTGATTTGCCTTTGTAATTTTTTAAAAAGACATGTAAAAACATCTTGAAAAATCCAGCCTTTTTAGTGTCACTTGTCATTAGTTTCCCCTCCCCATTTACTTCATGGCCGAGGTCTCCCTTGGGGTAATATTTTTTTCTTGACTTGGTAGAGTTAGCTTGATTCTCTTCTCCCAGCTCCTGGTAGGTGGGGCATGGGGGTTGGGGAAGGGATCAGCACAGGAATGTGTGCTGGAAAGGCCAGGCATGGTTGATGTATGTGGGATTTGAAGGGTAAGAACATGTACTTCCCAACATCACACTGTAAACATGGAGGCAGGTGAGCTGGGCAATACAAGATGTCAGCTATGCCTGGAACATTCATGGTCAAAATATCTGGAATTGATTTCTTATTACCTCTTTGCTGAGCAATGCTGAGCCGGAAAGAAATTAACATGGGTGAATGATCGTTCCTGCTGGACAATGCACATATATGTTCCTGGGACTCAGTGAAGTGACCACTGTTTTCTCCTTTTAAAAACAAAAACAGTGGCCATTGATTCTGACTCAAGGCGACCAATGTGTGTGTGTCAGAGGAGAACTGTGCTCCAGAGGGTCTCCACTGGCCAACTTTTCACAAGTAGATTGCCTAGCCTTTCTTCTGAGGTGCCTTTGGGTGGAATTGAGCTGCCAGCCTTTCAGTTAGCAGCCAAGTGCATTAACTGTTTGCACTACCCAGAGACTACTTTCTCCTTCTGTTGTTGTTGTTATGTGCCATCGAGTCGGACCCAACTCAGAGCGACCCCCCCTTGGGTTTCCGAGACAGTATCACTACAGAAGTAGATTCCCCCTCTTCCTTCCAAGGAGTGGCTGGTGGGTTTGAACCACCAGGCTTCTGGTTAGCAGTCAAGTGCCTTAGGCACTATGCTACCAGAGATCCTAAGAAATGAAGATTCAGAGAAGTTAAATGACCAACCCAATGACGAACAGCTTTAACAGATTTTTAAATCTGTTACCAGAGGATCTAGATCCTTAGGTGGCTCAAACTTTTTGTACTTACCTGGTAACCTAAAAGTTGACAGTTTGAACCCCCAGTGGAACCATGGAATAAAAGGTTTAGCAATACGTGTACATTAAGATTACAGCCAAGAAAACCCTATGGAACTCAGTTCTACCCTATAACACATGGGGTTGCCGTGAGTTAGAATCAATTTGATGGCAACTAACAACACTCTGGTAGCATAGTGGCTAAGGCACTTGACTGCTAACCAGAAGGCTGGCGGTTCAAACCCACCAGCCACTCCTCGGAAGGAAGGTTGGGCAATCCTACTTCCGTAGTGATACTGCCTCGGAAACCCAAGGAGGGGTCGCTATGAGTCGGGGCCGACTCGACGGCAAATAACAACAACAACAACAACAACAACAACAACAACAAAGGAAGATACTAACATATCATTGGATGATAAAACATTTGTAAATTGTGAAATTTTAATCCAGACATGTGGTCCATGAGGCCCTTGGTGAGCACCTTTGAGGGGGTTTCTAGAATAGGCCTTGGCTCTCACCTGCTCTGGCCCATTCTTCTCAGTCTCAGTCCTCCATTACTCCTCTCCCCATTCCCACTCTGCCCTTTCCCCATACAGACCTGCTCCCTGCACACCCCTGTATAGTTCCTTCTGCCTGGCAAGTCTCTACCTGCCAAATTCCCCTTCTCTTTCTGATGGCTTCGGTACATATAACATGTCTTCAGCATGACACTTTTATCTTCTACACAAGAAATAAGATCTCCAAGACAGGGGCCTATGAAGGAATGACAGCAGGAGCCATGTAGCTCTGAAACTCCAGACAGTAGGGAACAGGAACCCCTAGTGAAGGCCAGGATGGAAAAGAGATTCTCTCCCTACTGACTCTATTCAATGGAAAATCAGCCCCTGGGACTCTGTTCCCAAATTTTATTATATATACTAATAGTTAGCAAATTAATATTTGGCTCTAATGAGTCATGGAAGGAAGATTGGGCAATCTACTTCCGTAGTGATACCACCTCGGAAACCCAAGCGGGGTTCGCTATGAGTTGGGTCGGACTCGACGGCATATAACAACAACAACAACAACGAGTCATGGGAAGCTTTCTCAAATAGTTTTTATATTGTACTTCATGGAAGAAAATGTCCCTGGTGGCCCAAATGGATTGCTCTTGGCTACTCACCAGCAGTTAGTGATTCAAACTCACCTAACAACACCAAGAAAGAGAGATTTAGTGATCTGTTTATGTAAAGATTACAGCCAAAAAAACCTATGGAACAACCTACTTTGCAACACATGGAGTTGTCATGACTTGGAATCTACTCAACAGCAATGAATTCAGTTTTGGTTTTCCATAAAGGAAATAAATGAGTTAGAAAAATTCAGTAGCTCCATCTGGTTTAGTTTGAATGCCTTTTTCATTATTATCTTTTTTAACATCCATGGATATGGAGGTGAAAACCTTTCTTCTCCTTCTCACTGCACTATTGACATTATAAACATTGGCCTAAATTATAACCATTAGGTTCTCATTGAAATTAAAGATCTGCCCTGGGGCTTAAATTCCTAACTTACTATGTAAGATGAGCCCCCAATTAAGGTCATCTAATAAGAAAAACAGAGATTTGTAAAACACCTTCAACCATCTGTGGGGAGTTTTCCTTGTAATTTTGCAGCACTTATTATAGTCTGATTTGACTTCGAGTCTATGTCTAACTATCTCTTCTACTAACTAAAGAGCTTTTTGAGGGCAAGAAATTTACGTCAGTTGTGTTGATATTTGGCACATTTTTGAGCCCATAAACAAGCAAACCCATTGCCATTGAGTCAACTACAACTCATAGTGACCATATAGGACAGAGTAGAAGGAACTCTGGTGGCTCAGTGGTTAAGTACATGGCTGCTAACCAAAAGATCAACAAATCTGTTCTGTGGGAGAAAGATGAGGCAGCCTGCTTTTCTAAAGACAACTGCCTTGGAAATGCTATGGGGCAGTTCTACTCTGTCCTACAGAGTAGTTGTGAGTCAGAAGCTACTCTATGCCAATGAGTTTGGTTGGCTGTTTTGGTTAGGGCAGAGTAGAACTGCCCTACAGGGTTTCCAAGGCCATCATCTTTGTGGAAGCTGATTGCCACATCTCCCCCACGTAGCACCT
The DNA here is from genome assembly GCF_000298275.1 of Orycteropus afer afer. Classification (NCBI taxonomy): domain Eukaryota; kingdom Metazoa; phylum Chordata; class Mammalia; order Tubulidentata; family Orycteropodidae; genus Orycteropus; species Orycteropus afer. The sequence goes on along the minus strand of NW_006921741.1, from coordinate 6,884,934 downwards.
GGTGAGTTCAAACAATTGACCTTTCAGTTCGCAACTGAGCACTTAAATCACTATACCACCAGGGCTCCTTAAGTCCGTTAGAGGCACTCAGTAAATGCTGGTTGAGTACAATGAGGAAAAAGATATAGTGAGAACAGAAGAAGAGCAAGCTAAAGATTCCTGGCATTTTCTTCTTTTTCTTCGAGCAGGAAAAAAAAGAAGAGGAGAAAGAGCAAGAAGAAGGGGAGAGAAGAGGAAGGAGGAGGCAAAAGAAGAAAAATCAAGAGTTCTGATTCACTGAGTTGTTGTTTACTATGTGCCTGGCACTGTATCAAACACCTTACCTGCAATATCCCTTTTAAATCTTATAATCCTTTGAGTTACATATTTTCCCTGATAAGTAAATGAGGAAAATGAGGCCCAAATTAATTAAGTATGGTGTCCAAGGTTACCTGACTTAAAGGTGACATTTCCAAGATCTCTGTTCAAGTTTCTGCATTCTCTTAACCACTGTGTTATTAGTCCAAATGTGCCAACATTTCTAGTCTATTTTATGCAAATAAGAACAGTGATATCTTATTTCTTATTTCAATCATGTGTTCTTATTTCAGTTAGTTTGTCAAGCTAGGGCTTGAATAGAGTAAATGATGGGCTTAAATTAAAGATACACATATGTAGAGGGTGTGGAGGATAGAGGATTAAAAGTTTTCAGTGTAACAATTTTAGGCAGGAAAGCGTTAGCATGTTATAAGGAATTTCCCTTCCTTTGAGTCATTGGGTTTTTGCCAAGGCTGCAGGGCCAATGCTGCATTAGTGGAAGACGAATTTGATCCAATAATACTTCTTCTCAATCCTTGTGTAAGATTAGTCTGAATAGGAATCACTTGGTAACAATTTGGAATGGAGTTTGTTAGAAAAACATAGCTTTGTCTGGGCTGAACCTAGAAATGGGTGACAGATGTTAATGACGAGTGACTGAACAGATGTTTGGAGGAGAATTACAAAAAGGATTTCTATCATACAGGATCTAAACCTTAACCTTCCTGGCTGATGCTGAAAGGAGAGCTTGTTTATGAAACATGTTCTTACAAAACTGTTGGTGGATTGTGACAAAGATGAATGACCGGACACTATAATTTTAATTTGAAAATAAAGTAAATTAGAAACTTGTTTATGTGCATGTACATATGTGTTTTCTCTCACAAGAGTCAAAGCTTTCATAAGGAATGGGAAGGCTGAGCAACTCATTCCTCTCCATTTTCCCCATTTTTTCCTTACTCTCCAACTGAAAGGAATGAACAGTATTTGATATGATACCTTGAGCCTCAACCAAGCTATTAAAATATCATCACTTATACACATACTAAAATATCTGGCTTATAATTGCATTTGGAAAAGAGAAAGTTTTTCTATACAGACTTAATTATTAGTTTTAATTAGGGTCTCTGAGGCTTATTTAAAATTTTAAGGTACTTATTTTCTTCCAAAGTAAATTAATAAAGGCAGATTTTAAAAGCTGTACAGCTGCTATCATAAGTTGATCCCTACCTTATCCACTTTACTAAAAGATGAACTATTACTTGTTTAAAAATATTATCAGAACTTCCTGATACAGCCAGTTCCTGGCTTATGATGTATTTGAATTATGATGAACTGTATTAATGACCATCTTTTTTTTTATGGTTGGTGTTTTTTTTTATGTATATATTAAAATATATTTGTAAGCTTATATATGTTTCTAACCCCCAAAGACAAACAAAGATCAGATTCATAAAGATACTGATAGTAAAAGCAATAATAATAAAAACTAAAACCAAAAACCAAACCATGAGGTATTCAACTTACATCACAACCAATTTATATCAGAATTGACTTACGAAAGAGTCATCGGAATGGAACCTCATGATAAGTCAGGGACTACCTGTAATTTGCCTGAAATGATTGATGGAGAGAGACATTTGTTAGTTCAGTTTTGTATGTAGGTCATAATCAACTTATATGTGACTCACCTGCTAATGGTAGCTGTGTCTACATAATAATACCTAACATCTGGTTAAAAAGGATTAATTCAGTTAAAAATCCTGATACTCTCAGTTTTGTATTATAACAATAATGATTGCTATTGAGTTTATTAAAGAGACTGTGTATAAAATAACTCTGTATGTCACAGTAACTGTGCAAGGTGAATATTATTATTCACATTTAATGTATGAGAAAGTGGAAACTCAGAGAAGTTAAGGGACTTGTCCAGGGTCACATATGCTGATAAGTAACGGTACCAGGATTTACACCCTTTATCTGCAGTATTCAAATTCCTCTTACATTCTAATATGCTCAACAGTCCTAGACAGAAGAGCGATTTAATTCTTTGACTGAATCCTTATGCATTACTGTGTTTCAAAACGGAATCTGATTTAAAGCCATGATTCTCAACTCAGAATCTGGAATCTCACTTTAAATCTATTTAAAAAGTATGGTTAATGCTCTAAGGAGCTCTGGTGGCACAGTGGTTAAAGCCTTTGGCTGCTAACCAAAAGTCCACAGTTTGAACTCACCAGCTGTTATGTGGGAGAAAGAAGAGACAGTCTGCTTTTGTAAAGATCTACAGTCTTGGAAACCCTACTCTGTCCTAAATGGTCACTATGAGTTGAAATCATCTCAGTGGCAGTGGGTTTGGTTTTTGGTTTGAAATGATTGACCTTACCCTTACTCGCAACAAATTCATCATAATAACTTTCACTTGTTGCATGTGCAGCTTTTAAACCATTGAAAATTCTTTGAGCCTTTTCTCACACAAAAAGTGAGGCTAAGTAAGAATCGTATGCTCCTATCCTCGCTTACCTACAAATTCAGCTTAGAGACAGACTTAGGGACAGGTCTTCTCTGTAACCTGGGGATTGCCTGTATTTGTAAATCAATTTCAGCATTCCTGATTGACTTGTGTAAGTATGATACTTTGATTTTTCCTTTAAATCATTTGTAACATCTTACTGGTTCCTTCATTAATTGATGAATTAAAAAAATATTTAACATGGATTCATTTTATATCTGTATGACAGTCAATATTTTACCCTTTTAAAAATTAATCTTTAACAAGAGAAATAAACTCCTAACTTGCTTAAGCCACTGTTAGTTTGGGCCTTTGTTAGGATGATCAAAGCGTGGAGTCGACCTGACCCATAGCGACCCCTCCTTGGGTTTCTGAGGCAGTATCACTATGGAAGTAGATTGCCCAACCTTCCTTCTGGGGAGTGGCTGGTGGATTTGAACCCCCAGCCTTCTGGTTAGCAGTCAAGTGCCTTAGGCACTATGCTACCTGAGCTCTCCTATCTTAACTAGATAGCTTCTATTATCCTACTACAATTATTCTCTTGAAGGATCTAAACCTTAACCTTTCTGGCTGATGCTGACTCTTAATCAAAAAATACCAAGATCTTTTCTTGGTCATCATTCATCGTTATTGACAAACAAAATAGAACGGTATTTTTATACCTCTCTGTCATAACCCATTACTGGGTCATGAAATCAGTTTAGTGGGTCACAACCAGCATTAATAAAAAAATGTATAAAAATGTATCATCCTTAGTAAGAGTGTTTTGTGAAGCTTTGGTTTCATATACATGTGAGTATATATGAATAAATATGTATTCTTGAATACTATGTTAAATGTATTTCTTACCACGGGATAATGTCTGAAAAGCTTAAAGGACAGAAGAAGAAGAAGACTCCCACTGTCTTTTCTCACTTTGATTCCAGAGAAGCATTTAACATAGTTGGCCAACCTTTCCCTTTTCTGCATTAGTAATACTAATAATTAATTAGTCTAAAATTTCTCTAATTTTACAGGCAATAAATCATTTCAGCCTCATAACACCTTGAGAAGCAGGTTTTAATAATATTGCTATTGTAAAGATTATCACACAGTCAGAAAGTGATAGCAACAAAATTCAACTCCAAACATGTTTTCCACTACATCATGTTTCTCTGGCACTCTCATCTTCCTTGGCTTCCATATTACTGTACTGACTTGGGTGTCTCTGACTTGGCTCTGTTTTCTGGCTTCTATTTTCTTCTCATCTCCTAATATTGTCACTCCATCAGCTTCTGGCCATGGCCTGCTCCCTATCTAATTCCACTTGCTACTTCTATCTCTAGACAGAATGAAAAGAGCTTGTGGAGAACAAAGTTTAAAGAGAGATGAAAAAGAGGGAGTGACCAATGAAACAAGGCTTCAGAGAAATGACCAAGTGCCCAGGAGGAGGAATTCTCCTTAGGAAAGAGGAAGGACCCCTTCTCATCTGGGACATTTGGTCATTTTAACAGGTCAAATAGTGACAGCAGGAGAACCAGAGAGTGGCTGGCCCTTTAGCTGGCATAGATTCTCCAATTTTTGGCCATGAGCCTTGGTGTGAAAGGCAAGGCCTTGCCACATGGATACCCACTCACTACCATTGAATTGATTCTGACTCATAGAACCTCCATAAGGTTTCCAGAGCTGTAAATTTTTATGGAAGTAGATTGCCTCATCTTCCTCCTGCAGAGCAGCTGGTGGGTTTGAAGTGCTGACTTTCTGGTTAGCAGCCAAAGGCCTTACCCACCACACCACCAGATCTCCTTCCACACGACAAGGTACTCTGTTCTATACATGTGAGCAAGCTCAGCCCAAAACAATAGGAAGTAGTCAGAATGTTTGGTTACTTCATTTAAGAAAGAAATGTGAGAAAGCACATGGAGGAAAGCAGAAACAAAAACCCAGCACCCAGAAGCCTTCCTCTTTTTCACCTCATTAGCTAAGGTGATGATTCCCAGAGACACTGAGGATGTCAAGAATCCAGGACATCTGTGTTTCTCAGCCCGGAGGAACATTCAACAGCCACAGGCGCCAGGAACATTACAAATGCTATCTTCCCCACATGATTAATGGGGTATCCTGTAGCCAGTGAGGAAGACCATAAGTGTCAACAACTCATTTCTTCAAATCAGGACTTTTAAAATAAGAATGCATTGTTGAGGGGGCAATAGAACAGTGAGAATGTGGATCTGGCTTCTTTCCATCTTATTAGGCTTGAGGTAATTATCCGGATAATTCAGCAAAAATAAACTTCAATTGCCTGAATTACTCAGATAATTACCTCAATGCTCCACTTCAGTCTGCAGTGGAGGGCCAGCTGTAAATATCTCACCGGCCTCAGTCTGATAACTGAAAACAGGCTTGGTGACTTAGGAGCTAGGGTGATACAGTGGAAGCAGTGAGGCTCATACTATTAGAAAACCTGGATTTTTATACCAGGCTTGGCTACATATGACCTGCTTACCCCTGGTGGACCACTTTACCTCACTGAGCCTAAGAATATGTTGAGTATGGTGAATTGTAAATTGCCAACCAGTACAATTTGAGCAATTATTATTACTAATATTTTTTGTTGATCTCTTATCAACAACTGATATAAATCTTTGCTCTGGAATAGAGCTGGATAAAAGATTCATGCTTTATGCACAGATAAGAGAATCTAGGGCAGTGGTTTGTAACACTAGCTGCATATTAGAATCATCTGGAGAGCTTTTAACAAGTAGAGGATGTCCCAGGCCCCACCCTAGACCAATTAAATTTGAATGGGTTGGGGCCCCTGACATTGGGGTCTGTGTGTGTGTGTGTGTGTGTGAGCTCTGGTAGCATAGTGCCTAAGGCACTTGACTGCTAACCAGAAGGCTGGAGGTTCAAACCCACCAGCTACTCCTCGGAAGGAAGGTTGGGCAATCTATTTCCGTAGTGATATTGCCTCAGAAACCCAAGGAGGGGTCGCTATGAGTCGGGTCCGACTCAACGGCACATTACAACAACAACAACATACATATATATATAATTCTACTGAGCAAAAGCACTGCATCTCAGAAAGAGACACAAGGGGGAGGGGCATAGCCAGGGTTTGCCTTGCCTGGTTACTGAACTTTCTGACTAATGAGTGAATATGTCTGGTTGTTCAGCCTGTTTCCTCAGAGTTCCAGGCAGAAAGAGCCTGACTTACCTGTACCCATGGGTTTCAGAGGACCCTGATCTGGATGGCAGTGCAAGAGTTTGCTTTATCTGTCTGCTGACATCCACACTTCCTGTACAGAAAAGGCCTAAGTGTCCAGTGGTGCCTACTTTCCACATCAGTTTGATTGAATAACTGAAACACTTGTCAAAGGCCAGCTGACTACTGTTATTTAACAGCAGAGATAGATAACAGCATTATTTCCACTTCTTTCTAATTCCTTAAAGCTTTTCTATCCAAAGCGTAGAACCAGGAATATTCCTGTCACGGGTTACCAGGTCTTTCTAGGGTACATTGGTGCATCATACACATTCATTAAAAGTAATGAGACAGTAACTGCTGAAAGATGTTACTTCATCCTGGCAGCAAATGTTTCCCAAGTGCAAACCTGCCATCTGTTAGGCACTATTTGGAACTGGGAAAGTCTTCCTTCTGAAGCAATTTGGCTGAATCCTCTGGCTTCGAAGCATCTGGTTGGTAACTGTCTTGTCAGCACGAAGCTACCTTCTCAGTTTCAAATGCCCCAGTGTTAAAGCCTGAGGATAGAATTCCTGTGGTCTAGACACAAGTGCCTGCTACTAGGGCTGACAGATGGGGCTCTTCTTTACGTATTGAGGGGCTACGGCTCAGGAATGATCAAACAATCTCTCAGGAATGATCAACAATCTCTCAGAATATAGTGGAACATCTGTTTCCTACGTGTAACTCCACTGAATATAGGCTGCCTTCCCTGTGCACATGTTGCTCCTGCTGGAGTTTTATGACATATGAATTCACAGGACCATTTTTCTTTTACCCCAAGAGAAGCCTTTCAGAGGGTGAAGTGCTTGGATTTACAGTGGTTCTCCCAGAGGACTTTCCCTGAGTTGCTGAAACGTGGAAAATACCAAATGCTCCCTGGTCTATAACAAGATATAATGCAACGATTTTTCCTTAATGGAGTACTTGCCACACTCTGGCAAAAAGCAAATACTAGCATGTACCCTTTCTGCCTCTTAGCAAATAGTCTAATCTTTTAAAATCCTGCTTGACTGCACAAAGCCTTATTACCTTTCAAGGCCCTGTTCAAATGTCACCTTCTTTCTAAAGCCTTCCCCGGGCAGAATTAACTACACCTTCTATGGCAGCTTAATCGTCCTCCTAGATTGATGCTAAGCTGCATTGTGTAATATTTAGTAGTTCACTATGTGTGCTTGCATCCCAGTCCATCCCAGTTCCTATTCCCAATGCACTGTATTGTGAGTTCTTTGAAGACTGGGATCATGTGGGTGTGCAGTAAATACTATGGATGGAATTGAATTTTTTAGAGTGGATGTCAGGGCTTCACTTAGCTTTTCAAGGTGCTTCAATAAGTTATGTTCCAAGTGTTGCACAGAACATTTCCTAAACTTCTCATCTACTTCTTCATGGTTGTCTTTGGTGCTATAAAATCTTCCTCCTGGGACAGTCTTGACTTTTCTCCCAGGACTTTCAGGCTTTTTTTTTTTTTTTTTTTTTCCTTCAGTGAGACCGTAAATCACAATCATAAATGAAGTGAATGATAAATTAGAAGACATTAAAATCTTCTATTTTGA
>NW_006921741.1:6858630-6877246 GCF_000298275.1 Orycteropus afer afer | reverse complement strand
CTTTTCTCCCAGGACTTTCAGGCTTTTTTTTTTTTTTTTTCTGCTTCCCTATCCCCATCTTGTTTTCCCATTCTAGGACCATGTGTATTCATTCCCAGGAAAGACCTAAGAAGATTCTAATCTCACCTCTGGATGATTGTGAGACTCTGAGCAAGCAGGAAATGGAGTCGAAGGTAGAGTTGTAAATTACCTGCCTGAAGGTGGAAGGCATGGCCTACATACAACAGAGCCCCTGGACAAAGGCTGGTAGATTTATTGGTTCCCAGTACTTAAGGAAACCTGTGAAAATCATTAACTGACTAACTTATCAGATACTTCAGTGGCCAGACACTAAAAAGAATAAAGACTTTACACAATGAGTTCAGGAAATAACTAAATAGCTGCTGCAGCAGCAACAATAACAATAAATACAACATAACAAACCCTGGGGAGCAGTGAGGAGGGTAGTGAATCTGACTTCCAGAATTGTCACATTATATTATTTAAAATATCCAGTTTTTAACAAAAATTATGAAACATGCAGAGACACAAAAAGTATGCCTTATACACAGGAATAAAAGCCATCAATGGAAATTGTTCCTGAGGAAGGCCAGACACTGAACTTACTAGATGAAAGATTTCCAATCAGCTATTTTAAGTATATTCAAAGAGTTACAGGAAGCCATATGTAAACAATTAAAGGAACTTACGAGAGTGATCCTCACCAAACAGAGAATATAAGTAAAGTGATATAAATGATTACAGAGAACTAAACAGAAATTCTAGAGTTAAAAGCACAATAAATGACATGAAGAATTCACTACAAGAACTCAATCACAGATTTGAGCAGTCAAAAGGAAGAATCAGCAAACTTGAAGATAGGTCAATTGAGATAATTCACTCTGAGAAACAGAAAAAAGAAGGAAAAAAAATGAGCAAAGCCTCGGAGACCTGTGGGACACTGTCAAGGGTACCAACATATACATAATTAGATCCCAGAAGGAGAGGAGAGAGAGAAAGTAACAAAAAAAAAAAAAAAAAAAAAAAAAAAAAAAAAAAAAAAAAAAAAAAAAAAAAAAAAATGGCTGAAACTTTCTAAATTTGATAGAAAAACATTAAACTACACCTCCACATTGCTAGTAAGAATGGAAAGTGGAAAACAGTTTGGCAGTTCCTCAAAAAATTAAATGTAGAGTCATCATATACCCAGAAATTCCTCTCCTAGGTAGAGGCCCAAAATAATTGAGAACAAATGTCTACATAAAAATTGTATATAAATGTTCATAGCAGCACTTTTCATAATTGTAAAAAAGTGGAAACAATCAAAATGTTCATCAGTTGATGAATGGTTGAACAAAATTCATGGAGTGAATGAAGTACTCCCATAGGCTATAACATGGATGAACCTGAAAACATTCTAAGTGAAATTAGCTGAACACAAAAGGCCACATGTTACATAATTCCATTTATGTGAAATGTCCAGAACAGGAAATCCATGGAGACAGAAGGTAGATTAGTGGTTGCCAAGGACCGAGTAGAAGAGGATTGAAGAATGACTGCTATTGGATAAGCTTTTCTTTTTCTTTCTTTCTTTCTTTTTCTTTTTTTTGGAGGGTGATGAATATATTCTGGAATTAGGTGGTGGTTAGATGCACACCTTTATGATTATACTATAAACCATTGCATTTTATATTTTAAAAGAGTGAATTTTGAATTTTATGCTCTGTCAATTATTATCCTATTCAAGGATTCTTCAGTAATCTTCCTTCTTTCAATTATATATGCATATCAAGGTTGTATTCTTTTACCATACTTATTCAATCTTTATGCTGAACAAATAATCTGGGAAGCTGAACTATATGAAGATGAATACAGCTTCAGGTTTGGAGGAAGACTCATTAACAACCTGTGATATGTAGATGACACAACCTTGCTTGCTGAGAGTGAAGATGACTTGAAGCACTTAGTGCTGAAGATCAAAGACTACAGTCTTCAGTATGGGTTGCACCTCAACATAAAGAAAACAAAAGTCCTCACAACTAGACCAATAAGTAGCATAACAATAAATGGAAAAATGATTGAAGTTGTCAAGGATTTCATTGTATTTGGATTCACAATCAATGCCAATTGAAACAGCAGTCAAGAAATCAAACAGGGTATTGCATCGGGCAAATATGCTGCAAAAGATCTCTTTAAAGTTTTAAAAAGCAAAGATATCCCTTTGAGGACTAAGGTGCACCTGACCCAATTGCCTCATATGCATGTGAAAGCTAAACAATGAATAAGGAAGACCAAAGAAGAATTGATGTGTTTTAATTATGATGCTGGTGAAAGATATTGAATATATCAATGACTGCCCAAAGATTGAACAGATCTATCTTGGAGGAAGTACAACCAGAATGCTCCTTAAAATTAAGGATGATGAGACTTTGTCTCACATATTTTGGACATGTTATCAGGAGGGATCAGTCCCTGCACAAGGACATGATGGTTGCTTGAGGATTAGTGAAAAAGAGGAAGACTCAATGAGATAGATTGACATAGTAGCGCAACAATGGGCTCAAACATAGCAATGATTATGAGGATGGTGTGGGACCAGGCAAGGTTTTGTTCTATTGTACATAGGGTCACTATGAGTCAGAACTGACTCAACAACACTTAACAACAACAACAATTATATCTTAATAAAAAGAAAAGTTTGTAGTAGATTGGAATGGAAAGCAAAGAGATGGGAACGAAAGTGTTTCTTATGTGAAGGTTCTGTTTTCAGCTTGAATTCTGAATAAAAAAGTGACTACTAGTGAGAAGAGAACAGCAAATTTCCAGATCATTTTGTCTCCCTATGTAAGAGTGATTATGTTAGAGAAAAGAGCTCTTCGGATAGGAGATAATCTTAGTGCCAGGCAAAATATACAGGCCTTTTCAGGTATACCTACTGGTATTTAACCCCATAGTTGTCTTCCATTTCTTTCCTCTGTACTTCCAGTACTGGCTAAAATTCTCTAACTATATTTTCAGTCTCTCTTGTTAGTTACGTTGTGTTTGTTGTTGTTGTTGTTAGGTGCCCTTGAGTTAGCTCCAACTCATAGCAATCCTGGATGTTGCTAAAGGAAGACATGCATTGCTGAATTAAAAGGTCGGAAAAGGAGAAAACAAACCATTTCGCTACTAGCAGTCTTTGGCGGCAACAATAGTGACCCAGCTCAGAGCAGCACAGGTGAAGTCCTAACACTGCAGTGAGAGTGGTAGCGACAGATAAGATCAGACTCCTGCTACAGATGACTTAGGGGTTCCTAGAATACCTACATGCTACCTAAATAAATAAAACAAACCGATGAACAGAAACAAACAAGTTGCCGTTGAGTCAACTGCAACTCACGGTTAGCCCATGTGTATCATAGCTGACCTGTGCTCCATAGCATTTTCTTTGGCTGATTTTTTTGGACGTAGATCACTAAGACTTTCCTCTATAGGGTGGACTCAAACTACCAATCTTTCAGTTAATAGCCAGGCCCGTTAATCATCTGCAGTGCCCTACATGACAGAGAGGCAAAGTAACTGTGGCTTCGGTTGAGTGTTGGATCCACAAGGGTGTTAGCGGTTTTCTGCAGTTCCTGATCTCTGGATAACATTACTATCTCCTTTTTTCGCTACTCCAAACTTCTAACACTTTTGTAGTCTAAAATTGCATGTGTGTTAAAGCCCTATTTTGTGAAAATATCTGGAGTGACTGATTTTTTTTCTTGACTAATCACTGACTAAAACCATGAAGCCAGAGTTCTTCAGAGATATTAGAACTATTAGATAGTAGAACTGGGTCCATAAAAATTCTGTGTTTAAAGTGATTGTAGAGCCTTTGCTCAAGTAAAGAATAAGAACTTTTTGAAAAGGACGACAGAAAGGTAACAGAATCACTGGGACTGTGTGAGGAGTAGGAAGGGATATACACAGTGAAGCCAATTAGAATAGGGACCATTTCTTTAGCCCCTGACTAAAGCTTCCCACCAGTTTCACAGTGGCACTGTGTACAGAGAGAGACACTGTCATTGCCCTCAAGTTGCTCACCGTCCAGTGGGGGAGACAGAATTAAACATAGATAATAGACTACAATGAATAAGGTCATAATAGACAGGTGAACAAGACACCCTGAGGGCTAGAAACCCATACTGTGCATTGCTGTAAACTGCTGGTGGCCATTTTGGCTTGATTACAATTGCCACAGTTGAGCCAGTGCACTAGGAATTGCCCTGCTCACTGAGAGGGATAAAACGATCTTTTGGGTCAGAGTTCAGCCACCCAGGCAAAGAAGAGAGGGAACACAACTCATTTTATAATGGAGACTCTACTGAGTGGCCTTTGGGTGGTAGCACTGAAGCATGTGTTCAACATCCCAACATTCTAGGATTCCTTCTACAATTAATCTATCTTATATTGCAGCTTCATTTCCTTTTAAGTTACTGTACTTAGAACTTAAACTTTTAATTTTTATTAGATCATTTTGCATGGACCCACAGTTTGCTTAGTAATGGATCTTAAATTATTTTATTTATTTTTGTTTCACCAGAATGCAGTACTATAAACCAGTGCCTTTCAAACATTAATGCACATAGGAATCCCCTGCAGATCTTGTAAAGCTGTAAATTCTAATTCAACAGGTGTGAGGTGGGATCTGAGAGTCTGTGTTTCTAATAAGTTCCCAGGTGATGCAAATTCTTATGACTCATGTCCCACAATTTGGCCATGAGGTGAGACCACATCTTTAAACTTTAGCATTTACAAAGCACTTCAACATCTACCATCTTAGGTAATTTCTATGAAGTAGGCAGTGTGGCTATTATTCCCATTATAACAGATGTAGAAACTGAGGCACATATTGGCTGGTCAGAAGAAGCTAGGAGGCACCCTACCAGGAACTCAGTCTTACGCTATCTGACTTCATGATAGCTGATACCATGCCCCATTAGTCATTGTGATATCTCTGATGGGAAACATGGTTGTCAAAATCTACCAACTTTCACATCCTGCAACTTTCACCATCAGAAAGAGATTTACTCACTTCCTCACTTTTAGGTTGAGAAATTGAAGGAAGGCTCTGATTAGCCTTGTTTGGGTTAGGTTTCCACCCCTAGACCAATCAACTGACAGTGGTAGAGTCTGTAAGAATATAAAATTTCCTGTGCACACTATATGATTGCATTAGGGGTAAAAATTATTCCCATAATATGAATGAATATGCCATGTTCATGGAAGAGGGATGATGTAATCCTTCTCTTTAATTTAGGGGTAAATGAGTACAGGAACGGTATCCTGGTTCCTTTTTGCAATTCTGGGAGGCAGCAGCTTTGTAGCTAAACTTAAAGTACAAGAGCAGGAGAGTGGAGTAGACAGAGTAGAGATTGACAGATGGGGCATGAAATTAGTGAGATTTAATCCTCCAGATTACAGGCCCCCAGAGTTTTCCAAGGTTCAGTAGTAGTATGGAGGAGCACTGCAAAAATCCCCATGTTTCATAGTCATAGGGAATGCAGCCAGATAGCAGTGTGGATTGCAAAATAAGAGCTGGCTAAAAGGCTATTGTCAGCTCACTCAGCTGATGCTCGTTTGGAAGGACAATGACATCTGAGGGTTATCACAGGACAACTGTCCCCCTCAGCAGATACCGGCTAGGAATACAAGACAACCATTAAGGTATAGATCTCCCTGACTGTAGTATTACCTCAGATTCCCTTAGATTTAGATGCAACCCTAGGGAAAGAGACAGGTAGAAATCCTGAATTTGACTATTTAAATCTGAAGTGATCGTGAAATCACTAAATGTGACTGTGTTTACTTTATTAATTTTTTTATCTTTCCATTTACCAAATGGGTCATCTGCTGTATACTTGGTCTTATACTGGGCACTAGGTTTACAATAGCAACGAGACAGCCAGTTCCTCCAAGGAAGAGAGAAGTGAAAAGATCTGTAAAGGCTAATAGAGAGTCAAGTCCCTGGGTGGTATGAACTTTGTTTTATAGAGCACTAGTACCACAAGTCGATAAAAGATGTTCGGTGGAATAAACCACTCCACTGTCAGGTATGTTTGGGAAAAACTGCACCCTTGAGTCCTTTTCGGTGAGTCACAAATAATAATACAGTAAAGAAATCACTTTATCTTTGATTATTCCCATATTTTTCAAATTGATTTGAACAAAGAATACTTCTCCCAGTATGTATGCTAGCATCTTTTTCTTTTTAATTGTGCTTTAGGTGCAAGTTTACAGAGCAGAGTTTCTTTTACATTTAACATTAAGTGTACATTTAGTTTCACTCCCCATTTACCATTCCCAGCCCTAATCCAGTCTCCTCCCCTCCCTGTCCAGTAAACCCCACCCCCCACCCCATGCTCCTCATAGTTATGCACTCCTGTTTGTCCTGCATTTCCTGGTACCTGTGAATATTGCCCCTCTGGTGCCCCATGGTCGATTGCTCCAAGGGATGCATTTCCATAGAGTATGTGGGTGTGTTACCCTGGGTTGAATTGTCTGCATGTACATCTTGTTTACTATTGGGCTGAGAGCCAGGCCCTGAGAATGAGTTTTATTCCAGGCACAGAATATATTCCAGGGCCATAGTACTGGGGGTCTCACCAGACTCCACCTGACCAGTAATTCTGGTCATTATTGAGTTTTTGGATTTTGTTCCATGTTTTTCCTCCCACTCTATCCAGGATCTCCAGAGTTGATCCTTTCCTGAGTTGTTGGCATTGGTAGCCAGGCACCATCTAGTTCTTCTGGTCTTGAGGGCCATTGTATCCTAGGGCTGATTGCTTCCAAATGCCTTTTTTTTTTTTTTTTTTTAACTTTAAAGTCACTGCATCACATTTTTACCAAGAAGCAGATGAGGACACAGTTACAGGAAAAATAGTAGATTGCCCTTCTGAGTACCTGAGTTTTTGACTCAAAATTCTTACCTTCTGCTTAAACATGGGGACCCAAAGCCAAAAACCAAACCGATTTCTGTTGAGTAGATTCTGAATCATAGTGACCCTATAGTATAGAACAGAACTACCTCCATAGGGTTCCAAGGCTGTAAATCTTTATGGAAGCAGACTGCCACAGAGCAGCTGGTAGGGTCAAATAGCCTACCTTTTGGTTAACAGCTGAAAGCTTTAATCACTGCATCACCTGGCCTTATAAAAAATAATTCTGATGATAGATTTAGTTCCAGTTTTGATACTGCCTCGATGTGTGATTCTAGGGGAGTTACAACTTTTCTAGTTCTGTGAAAAATTATTATTTTAAAGGTACATTCAGGTTCAAATTTCTGAAATTGTGAGATACAATCATAGCTTTCTTCCCTGATTTCAACTAGGTAACTAGGCCACTATTTAGGCTTCAGGCTTCAGAATGTGTAGATTACAAAAGGAGCAGAAGTCACTTAAACACTTTCTCCCATTATTCACACATGAAAGCCTAAATAGTTGACAAACCTCTAAGAACGAGGATAGGTGATGTTGATACAGGTAGGATAATCTGGAAAAGACTTCTAGCTTTGGTATTTTTTGATCCCCTTTGTTAAAATCCAACATCTCTGAAGGGCACAGGCATTGGTCAGCAGGCCTGGGATGATAATTCCATCCGAACCTGCCCTCTACTGGTCAGATGGAATTACATCATGCTCTGTGAAAACAATTTGTTGGAAAGTTTAATTTGCATTTTATACACTCAATGTTTTTTTTTAATCCCTTGAAACACCCCACAAGGTTTCTAAAATCTGTTTCAGGTCCCCACAAGGAAGTGAGAATGAGAGAGGAAGAGACAGAGACAGCAAGAGAAATAAAAAGAAAATACAGGAGTTGGGTTTTATAAAGAATGGGAGAGTTTAACTCTCTCATTTGACAATCTCAGGAGCTCTGGTGGCGTAGTGCCTAAGGCATTTGACTGCTAACCAGAAGGCTAGCAGTTCAAACCCACCAGTTACTCCTTGCAAGGAAGATTGGATAATCTACTTCCATAATGATACCACCTCGGAAACCCAAAGAGGGGTAGCTATGAGTTGGACCCCACTCGCTGGCAGTGAATTTGGTTTTGGTTTGGATGTTCTAAGCCCAGGGGAACTGCAAAGATGAAAGAGATGTGGTCCTTGCTTTCCAGCTGCTCACAATCTGCTGGCAAAGACAGAGCTTATTTCACAGTGACTAATCTGAGAGGTGATGAGTGGATGGTGGCTGCTGCTCCCTGGTTATAGCAGACTCTGTGGCCCAAGATGGCACTTTAATTTCCTTCACAATAATAATATATGGCATTTATTGAAGGCCTACTATGTTCTAGGCCATTTTCTGTCAAATCTGATATATATTCTTTTACTTTTCTTTGTGTAATAATCATCTGCGGTAATTGAAATTATGTTTGTTTTTCATTCCAGATGAGTTTCAGAGCAATTAAAAAACTTGTCCAAAGTCGCAGTGTTGTGATAGAGCAAATGTTTCGATGCAGGTGCCTCGACAAAGCACTTTGCTTCTCTACACAGCCCAGCGTCTCCTGTTCGCCTTTCATCTCTGCATGCACTGATCCCCATTAACCACAGCTCCCTATCCCTAAACACAGAGCACTATGGTCTCTTCACTCACATTTCCCTGGTAATATTCTTCTCTCTGGGAGAGGGACAGTAATGTTGGTGTTACTCTATAGTGTTGCACTGTATGATTAGCCTGGTGCCCTACAGCATAAACTGAAACTTGCTTTTGAATGTAGAGTAGCTACTAAAAAAAAAAAAAAAAAAAAAAAAAAACCAACCAAACTCACTGCCATTGAGTCGGATCTGACTCATAGCCACCCCTCCTTGTGTTTCCCAGGCAGTATCACTATGGAAGTAGATTGCCCAATCTTCCTTCTGAGGAGTGGCTGGTGGATTTGAACTGCCAGCCTTCTGGTTAGCAGTCAAATGCCTTAGGGACTATGCCACCACAGCTCCCAGAGTAGCTAAAGTGAATGGAAGAGATGATGAAATAAAAGAGCTAACCGGAAGATTTCAAAAGGTGGCTCGAGAAAACAAAGTATTACAATGATACGTGCGAAGACCTAGAGTTAGAAAACCCAAAGGGAAGAAGAGCATGCTTGGCATTTCTCAAGCTGAAAGAAATGAAGACAAAACTTAAGCCCTGAGTTGCAATATTGAAGGATTCTATTGGCAAAATATTGAATGATGCAGGAAAATCAAAAGAAGATGGAAGGAATGCACAGAGTCACTGTACTGAGAAGAATTGGTTGATGTTCAACTATTTCAGGAGGCAGCATATGATCAAGAACCAATGGTACTGAAGGAAGAAGTCCAAGCTGCACTGAAGAAACTGGTGAAAGAAAAAGGCTCCAGGGATTGACAGAATACCCATTGAGATGTTTTAACAAGTGGATTACTCATTTATGCCAAGAAATTTGGAAGACACTTACCTTGCCAACTGACTGGAAGAGGTAAGTATCTGTGCCTATTCCAAAGAAAGGTGATTCAATAGAATGTGGAAATTATTGAACAATATCATTAATATCACACACAAGTAAATGTTTGCTGAAGATAAATCAAAAGCAATTGCAGCAGTATATTGACCAGGAACTTCCAGAAATTCAAACTGCATTCAGAAGAGGATGTGGAATGAGGGACATCATTGCTGACATCAGATAGATCTTGACTGAAAGCAAAGAATACCAGAAGGATGTTCACTTGTGTTTTATTGACTATGCAAAGGCATTTGACTATGTGGATCATAACAAATTTTGGATAACATTGTGAAGAATAGGAATCCCAGAACACTTGTTTGTGCTCATGAGGAAACTGTACATAGGCCAAGAGGCTGTCACTTGAACAGAACAAGGGGATACTGCATGGTTTAACATCAGGAAGGGTGTACATCAGGGTTGTATCATTTCACCATGTTTATTCAATCAGTATGCTGAGCAAATAATCCGAGAAACTGGACTGTATGAAGAAGAACACAGCATTAGGATTGGAGGAACAATCATTAACAATCTGTGATATGCAGATGACAGAACTTTGCTCGCTGAAAGTGAAGATGATTTGAAGCACTTACTGATAAAGGTCAAAGACTACAATTTTCAATATGGATTACACCTCAACATAAAGAAAACAAAATCCTCACAACTGGACCAATGGGCAACATCATGATAAATGGAGAAAAGACTGAGTTGTCAAGGACTTCATTTGACTTGGATGCACAATCAACAGCGATGAAAGCAGCAGTTAAAAAATCAGACATTGTGTTGCACTGGGCAAGTCCGCTGCAAAAGACATCTTTAAAGTGTTAATGAGCAAAGATATCACTTTCAAGACTAAGGTGTGCCTAACCCAAGCCAAGGTATTTTCAATTGCCTCATATGCTTGTGCAAGCTGAACAATGAGTAAGGAAGATCTAAGAAAAGTTGATGTTTTTGAATTTTAGTGTTGGTGAAGAATACTGAAAATATCATCGACTGCCAGAAGAATGAACAAGTTTGTCCTGGAAGAAGTACAGCCAGAATGCTCCTTAGAAGCAAGAATAGCCAGACTTTGTCTCATCTACTTTGGTCACATTGTCAAAAGGGGCCATTCCCTGGAGAAGGATATCATGCTTGGTAAAGTGGAGGGTCAATATAAAAGGGGAAAACCCTCAATGAGACGGATTGACACAGTGGCTGCAATGATGGGCTTAAGCATAACAAGGATTGTGAGGATGGTGCAGGATGAGGCAGTGTTTCATTCTGTCACACACAGTCCCACTATAAGCCAGAACCTACTTGACAGCACAGGATAGTTTGCCACTTTGAGGGGCTGGATGCCACTATTTTGAGGCTCTGTTTTTAAATGCAAGAGAAATGCAGAGAAACACATCAGGCTGGTTCTCAACCTATAAAAAAGTCCAGTCAGTTTAGCTCCAGGAAGCTGTCCAAAGGCAAGGAGAGAAGGATTCTCTCCTACCCCAGCAACATGGAGCGTGACTTCCACACTTCCTTATCCAAAACATGGAAAGAAATGATGACTTAAGATTAGTCCCCTGGGCATGACTATGGTTATTCAATGCCATGTGAAAAGTACTTGGTCTTCTGTGTGAAGTATTTGTGACTTTAATTCAAAGAGCTCTGTGTAAGGCGTTGGCTTTTCCCATTTGTTCCATGGTGTGGAAAATGAATTTGCCATCAGCCATCCTGTTGGCCTGTATTTGCTGTTATATGCAGCATGAGAATACTCTGGCAGCATTAGGTGTGTAGGAGGAGACATCTGAGCTGGCAGCATTGTCCGTAGAGCTCTGATGGAACCAAAGCCAGGAAGCAGGCACCACAAGTAGAAGCTACCAACAAGTGGAGGAGCCAACAAGTAGGAGCAGAAGCTATGAACAAGTGGGTAAGTGTGGACCTGCTACTGATGACCAGAGAGAGTCTGACTACATCCAGAGTTTTATAAAACAGTCCACCTCTTCCCTCCTGCTATTCCACCCACCTGTCCTCTGGCAAGGAAGGCTGTAGCTGGCATTCCCACCAAGGCCCAGGCAGAGCCTCAAAGCATTCAGAATTAGCAGTTTCATTACTACACTTGCCAAATTTGCTTAAGCAACATCAGAACAACAGTGATGAGAGCCCCTCATTTATTAAGTATGTGCTAGGCACTCTGCATGTATTCTCTCCAAGTTACATAATAATGCTATGAAATAAGTACTATAGTCATTCCCACAAGAGGGCACTGAAGCTGAGAGAAGTTAAGGTAAATTGTGCAAGACTACAATAAATGATGGAGCTGAGAATCAAATCTCACATCTGTCTGGATCCAAACTCTGTGGCTTCCCCAATGTATCACAGAATGGGGAGGTCTTGTCTCCATAGAATAGGAAGATCAGCTCTTGCTTTTTTTTTTTGTTGCTAGGTGCCGTCAAGTCATCTCTGACTCATAGCAACCCTATGTACAGCAGAATGCAACACTGCCTGTGCCTGTGCCAACTCTAGTATAAATCAACCCACTGATCTGCTATTTCTCCTGTATAATGGTCCCCCAAAGGTATCATGTACTAATCCTGGAACCTACGAACATGTGACCTTACATGGCAAAAGGGAATTTGGAAATGTGATTACTTCAGGGATCTTAAAGTGGGGAGATTATCTTGGATTATCTAGGTGGACTCAATTAATCACAAAACCAAATGAAACCAAACCCACTGCCATTGAGTCGATTCTAACTCATAGCAACCCTATAGGACAGAGTAGAACTGCCCTATAGGGTTTCCAAGACTGTACATCTTTAGAGAAGCAGCCTGCCACATCTTTTTCCCATGAAGTGGCTGCTAGGTTCGAACTGCCAACCTTTTGGTTAGCAGCTGAGTGCTTTAACTACTGCACCACAAGGATTCCTTTCAATCAATCACAATGGCACTTATTTATAGGAGGGAGCCATAAGTGTCACAGAAAAGGCAATGTGACAATGGAAGTAGAGTCAAAGAGAGATTGGAAGATGTCACTCAGATGGCTTTGAAGATGGAAGGGGCAACAAACCAAGGAATGAAGTCAGCCTCTAGAAGCTGGAGAAGGCAAGGGAGTGGATTCTTCCTTAGAGCCTCCAGAAGGAATGCAGAGATGCTGACACATTGATTTTAGCCCATAAGGTCTGTTTTTCAACTTCTCCACTCTAGAACTATAAGAGAATACATTTGTGTTGTTTTAAGCCACTAAATTTGTGGTGATGTTGTTAGAGTGGCAATAGGAAACTAATAAACACCCTGGAAAATATTACTAATTGCCAGATGACAAGAGGTACCTTTAAGGACACTGCTGAGCAGAAGCAACTTTAATAGCTAGTGATTCTAAAAGGAAACATCGGAGAGACCAATGTCATTGGCCAGAATTGCTGGCAACACCTACCATGCTTCTCAGGCCTGATTACATGACATTTCCTCTGGGTTGTGGCTTCAGTCCCTCTATTAATCAGCCTTCAGGGACCCCAGGTGTTAGATTTGGCTTCCTCCTATGACCCTGCCTCTCCCATCATACAATAAGTCTGACTGAGCTGTCTGATTTCCAGTGCTGGCTCTGCTGCCAATCTTTTCCATCCTTGCCTGGTCCTCTGCCAGGAACACCAATATTAGGAAAACTCAAGTTAAAATCATCACTATCACAGGCTGTGCAGTATGTGTAATGGCTATGGTCATAGACTCAAAGCTAGTTTTTTTTTTCAGTTGTTGTTGTCGAGAATATACACAGCAAAATTGTGTATACATAGTATACCAATCCAACAGTTTCTGCATGTACCATTTAGTGACACTGATTATATTCTTCAAATTATGCAACCATTCTTGCTCTCCTTTTCTGGGTTGTTCCTCCCCCATTTACATAAACTCACTGCCCCCTAAGGTTCCTATCCAATCTTTTGAGTTGTGTTGTCAACTTGATCCCATAGAGATAGTTCTTAAAAGAGCACAGTGCTCAAGACAGACATTCTTTACTAGTTGAGCTAAACTATTGCTTGGTTTTAAGACTTCAGGGGATATTTTTGGTTTAAGGTTTAAAGATTATTTCAAGGCAACACTTTTAGGAGTTCATCCAGCCCTCATGGCTCCAAGAAGTCTGGAATCCATGAGAATTTAAAATTCTGTTCTGCATTTTCCCCCTTTTGATCAGGATTCTTCTATATAATCTTTGATCAAAATGTTCAGTATTGGTAGCCCAGCACCATCCAGTTATTCTGGTCTCATGGCAAAGGAGGCAGTTGTTCATGGAGGCAATTAATTACACACTCTACATCCTCCTGTTCCTGAATCTCCCTTTTCCTTTGTTGCTCCAGGTGAATAGAGATCAATTGTTGTGCCTTGAATGGCTGCTTGCAAGCAAAGCTAATTTCTTAATGTCTCTCAGCCTTGTTGCTCTCATCTGCAAAATGAGAATAGGAACACATACCTCATGGAGCTGTTGAGTGAAAATTTAGATGACTTTTGCAAAATACGCTGCATAGCTCTAGATACAAAGTAAATTCCCTACCAAGGGCAGCTGTTATTGTTATGACTATACACTTTAACTTTGAGTCATGTATATTATTTCCAAAGTAATGTCAAGTTCAATAGCCATTCAGATATTTGGAAATTAGGCAATTTGTGTCAGGTATTACACTACCATACAGAATTACAATACATGCTTGTTCGACATTATAGAACAAAATTTGGATTTAAATTTGTCTGTTGTATGTGCTGTCAAGTCAGACCCGACTCATAATGACCCCTCCTTGGATTTCCAAGGCAGTGTCACTATGGAAGTAGATTGCCCCATCTTCCTTCCGAGGAGTGGCTGTTGGGTTTGAACCGCCAGCCTTCTGGTTAGCAGTCAAGTGCCTTAGTCACTATGCTACCAGAGCTCCCCTTAAATTTGTCTACCCATACCATGTTTTATCTTTCTTCTTTTAGGAAGCCAATATTTTAAAAATACTTGGTGGGGGGAGGGAGGTGTTGCTAAAGCGTGTGAAGTCTATGAAGGGACTTTGAGGAAGAGAAAACAGAACTAGGAAAATCTGGGTAAGCAGAAAATAAAGAGAGAATGGATTTAGCATTTAGGCATTTGAGCTGCTATGGGACTTACAATTCTGAAAGTGAGGATTCTGCCATAGTAAGAAATGTCCCTGTGATGTTGAATAATTAAAGGTCCCCAAAGTTCTCTTTTTTGAGGCAGTGTATAGTGGGCTGAATTAGAATGTCCATTTCATTCTTTGGACTCTCCACACTGATTTCAGGCTGACAGCAGGGAAGTCTACCAGTGGGCCTTTATGAACACCAGGTGGTCAGAAGTCTTCTGCAGGTAAAAAGTCTAGAGATCAGTTTCAATGGGCTAAAATCAAGGTTTCAGCAGGACTGATTCCTTTTGGAAGCTCTGAGGAGAGAATCCACTTCTTTGCCTTTTCCAGGTTGTATTTATTCCCTTCTTCCATCTTCAAAATTCACTCCAATTTCTGCTTCTGTCATCATGTTGCTTTCTCCTCTGATCCCCTGCCTCCTGCTTATAGGGACCCCAGTGATCACACAAGCAACCCTTGGGGTACAAGCAATTCGGCACTCAGCTGCTAACTGTAACCCATTCATAGGTGCCTTAGAAGAAAGGTCTGGCAATCTGCTTCTGAAAGATCTCACCCATGAAAACTTTATGGAGCAGAGTTCTACTCTGAAACACATGGGGTTGCCATGAATCAAAATCAACTCAAGGACAATTGGTTTGGTTGGTTCGTGATGACCTCGGAACCACCTGGATAATCCAGGATAATTTTCCTATTTCAAGACACTTAGCATAGTCACCCACCACTCATCTGTCATTTTGTCATACTATGGCGGTTTGCTTGATGCTGTGATACTGGAAACTATGCCATCAGTATTTCAAATACCAGCAGGGTCCCCCATGGTGGACAGGTTTCAGTGGAGCTTCCACACTAAGATAGGCTAGGAAGGACGTGGCTAGGTCCACTTCTGTAAAAAACTGGCCACAGAAAACCTAACAAGCAGCAGGGAAACATTGTATGATATAGCACCAGAAGATGAGCCTCTCAGGTTGGAAAGCACTCAAAATACAAATGGGGAAGAGCTACCTCCTCAAAGTAGAGCCAAACTTAATGATGTGGATGGAGTGAAGCTTTTGGGACTTTCATTTGCTGATGTGGCATGATTCAAAATGAGAAGAAACAGCTGCAAACATTCATTAATAATCAGAACGTGGAATGTATAGAGTATGAATCTAGGAAAATTAGAAGTTGTCAAAAATGAAATGGAAACATAAAGATTGATATCCTAGGCATTAGTGAGCTGAAATGGACTGGTATTAGCCATTTTGAAACAGACAATTATACGGTCTATCAGGAATGAAAGTTAATGAGAAATGTGTTCACATGCATTGTCAAAAAGAACAATTCAAGATGTATCCTAAAGTACAATGCTGTCAGTGATGGGATAATATCCATGTGTCTACAAGGAAGATCAGTTAATGCTATTATTATTCAAATTTATTCACCAACCACTAAACCCAAAGATGAAGAAATTGAAGATTTTTACAAATTTCTGCACTTTTAAATTGATCAAACATGCAATCAAGGTGTGTTGATAATTACTGGTGATTGGAATGCAAAAGTTGGAAACAAAGAAGAAACATCTGTAGTTGGACAATATGGCCTTGGTGATAGAAATGATACTGGAGATCCCATGATAGAATTTTGCAAGATCAACAGCTTATTCATTGCTAACACCATTTTTCAACAACATGAACAGTGACTATATATGTGGTCCTCGCCAGATAGAATACACAGAAATCAAATAGACTCTGTAGAAAGAGATGATGGAGAAGCTCAATATTATCAGTTGGAACAAGGCCAAGGGCCAACTGTGGAATAGACCATCAATTGCTCCTACACAAGTTTAAGTTGAAGCTGAAGAAAGTTAAAACAAGTCCAAGAGACCAAAAATATGACCTTGAGTACATCAAACCTGAATTTAAACACCATCTGAAGAATAGATTTAACACACTGAACACGAATGACCAAACACAAGACATCATACGTGAAGAAAGCAAAAGGTCATTAAAAGACAGGAATGAAAGAAAAGACCAAAATGGATGTCACAAGAGACTCTGAAACGTGCTCTTAATTATAGCCAAGAAAACCCTATGGAACAGTTCTTCTCTGTAACACAGAGTCACCATGAATTAGAGCTGATTCGGTAGCAATATGTTTTACGTATATGTATATAGGGGCAGGGGAAGGGAGAGAGAGAGAGAGAGAGAGAGAGAGAATTTTAAATAACATATTCCTCTTGTCTAATTCCAATTCAGCCTCACAGGGTCCTTTGTTACATTCCCTGTTTTATATTTGTATACTCCCTCTTCCTCAGACAGAATCCTGACTCTCAATACCAAACATTTATGAAGTTGCTCAGTCTTACAAAACACACAAGATAGTTTTAGATTTGCTACACCATTATGAAAAAATAAACTTCCTAAAAAGAGTTCAAGATTGGTTTGTAATTCTTTCCCCCCTAGACCAAGAATACATTGTTAAAGTACTGTGTCAAAAGTTTCCTTTTTCCTTCAATGTGGTTATGCTGATCATGTGGAACAATTGAGTTCATTTGTTTCTGTTTACATTTTGTATTTTTTCCTCTATTTTTGTGGATTAAATTTTATTATTTTTTTAAATATGTATGACATTAACATGCTTCTAAAAGTCAAACCTACATGAAAAGGTATATCCAGACAAGTGTCACTCTTCCCCTATCCTGTTCACTCCCACTCCAACCCTCATAGGTAGCAACTTAATTGATTTCTGGTTATGGTAATAGTCTTCTATTGCTCTGCTTCTATGAATTTTATTATTATTATTATTAAAGCTAGACATTATAAGTTACATTGTTATTATATCATTATTATTGCATGCTTCATTTTGTTATCTTCCTTAAAGAGTGTTAGTATTTGTTCTGGCATAATACAGGAACTTGTTGACCATCATGGAGAATACATCCAGGAAGAAACTGTGCATACAGAACAGAATGACTTTATTATGTTCTATGACTTTATTGGAGTTTATTCCTCCAAATGAGCTCTTTATGAACATATCCAGAATGCTGTATAAAATGAAATACATACATGTGTGTGTGTGTCAATCACACATTATCTGGTAACTTTTATACAATTTGTGGCCTTAAAATCAGTCTTAGCCCAGATTCGGTATCCCTACTTGCCTTGACCTTCCTGATATGAAGTTGGACTCCCCAGCTTTTGTAGTCCATGTCCCTGTTTCTTCATGCCTGTCCCTATTTCTCCTCTAGTTTCCTACCCTTCTTAGCTTTTGAGGTCTTCTGTTCAGATTATGGATCCTTGATATACAACAAACACATACATAGCACTTTTAAGCATCTTACATTTATCAACTAATTTCAACCTTTTAACAAGCTGATGGGGCAAACACCTCTAGTTGCCCTCATTTTACAGATAAGGAAACTAAGGTAAAGGGCAGTTAAGTAATGTGCCCCAAATCACAGAACCAGGAAATGGAAGACCTAAACCACTCTCTACATCATCTCTCAGTCATGGGATACATAGTGTTAGATCCTGGGCTTTGGAGTAAAAAAGATTTACTTTGAAATCTTAGCTGACTGGTTATATGACCTTAGACTTACTCACCAGGCTTAAAGTTCCTCATTTATAAATTAGATGATAATCTGTTTATAGAAATAATTGACAGTAGTATCTAATAGAATGTTGTGGAGAGGTTTACAAGTGAGTTTTTGTGTGTGTGTGTGTGTGTTGCGTAGTGCCTAAGGCATTTGACTGCTAACCTGAAATCTGGCGGTTCAAACCCACCAGCCACTCCTCGGAAGAAAGATTGGGCAATCTACTTCCGTAGTGATACCACCTTAGAAACCCAAGGAGGGGTCGCTATGAGTCAGATCGACTCGATGGCAGTGTTAGGTTTGTGTGTGTGTGTACGTGTGTAACAAAATAATAGTGTACTCTTAATAAAGTTTAGCTGTTATTACCACAGCATCACAGATTAAATGTGACTCTTATTCAGTGCTTTTGTAATCAGTTTTCTCTCCCACCTCCACATACACACTCACGAGGCCCCAATTCAGGTATGGCTACACTCCACGTTTTTGTTTGTTAA
>NW_006921741.1:6855238-6857775 GCF_000298275.1 Orycteropus afer afer | reverse complement strand
CAGAATGCTCCTTAGAAGCGAGGATGGCAAGACTTTGTCTCACATCCTTTGGACATGCTATCAGGAGAGCCCAGTCCTTGAAGAAGGACATCATGCTTGTTAAAGTAAAAGGTCGAAAGTAAGAGGGAGACCTTTAATGAGATGGGCTGACACAGTGACTTCAACAGTGGGCTCACGTAGCAACAATTGTGAGGATGGTGCAGGACTGGGCGATGTTTCATTCTGTTGTCCACAGGGTCGTTATGAGTCAGAACTTACCAGGCAGCACCTAACAGCAACACACTCCATGCCAACCTCTATCTCATTGCCTGGCACAGAGTGAGTACTTCATAAATGGTTGGTAGTATATTAATGAGCAGGTGGATGAGTGAGTTAAGTGTCACAAGGCTGGCTCTACATTAAGACTGCAGAGAGCTTTCTCATACTGACATCCTGACCCTGTGGCTGGGGCCCTCCGGAGCCGTGGACCTAACCAGCTCTCTGAGGATGGGCGGGTAGGAGTGTGAGAACTAATGCCTTTGGCAATGCATTCTTTGAGTTTTCACAGCAGAAGGACTCACCCGAGCTCTTGTTTACCCTGTTGGCTTGGACATCCTCCAAGCAGTGACCCAGAGGAGTGTCAGCCAGTGTTTAGAGTTCGCTGTTTTCCCAATGGGACACATTTGCTGTGGACTCAAATTTCCAGCTTCAGGCCTAGCCAATCTTCAAAATCACAAGGGAAATCCCAGCTCTGTTTTTCTGCTAAGGAGTATCTGGGTCCTTGCCATAGTACTTGAAGACCAAATACACACTTCTTGCTTTGCCCTGCACATAAAATAGCTAGAGATATAGGGTAGACATGAGTCAGACAAATGGGTTACAACATTTTTCTATGACACACTAGCTGTGTGAACTTGGGTGAGTTACTTGGGTTAGCCTCTTATCTATAAAATGGAGGTTGTAAAGATTAAATGATATTATGCATTTAATGCTTAGCAGAATGGCTGGCCTGTCGGGGCTTGTTAAATGCTATTGCCGTACATCCTAATCCTTGAAGCAGAGTGAACTAAGGATTTTTCACCCTAAATACTGATGTCTCCACATAGACGTTTCTGCCTAAGATGTCCTGTCTTTCCTCTCTACTCCTCAGAAGCTCCTGTTGCTGAAAAATCCTGCCTTGTTAGGGGCAAGTGACCTACTTCTACTGCCCTGAATGGATTCTGGACACCACCCCTCAAATTCTGCAACATCCACACCCACTCTCCTCCTCAGAAATTCACACCGTGAGAGAAATGAGGACTTGCTAAGTCTTTGCTATCTGTCTATTGTGGATATGGTGGGCTCTGGGTGGGCAGGGCGTGTAGGATCCTGGACACAAAGAGATGCATTCTTTCTGTCCCCAGCCTCCAGAAAGAAGGCGTGAATTGAATTGGTGTATGTTTTACTGTGTATATTTCAACAACAAAATAAATGTAAAAAAAAAAAAAAAAAGGATTGTGATTTGAGCGAAAGTTTACAGAGCAAATTCATTTTGCATACAGTTCATACACATTTTTGTTACATGACATTGATTGGAACCCCCATAATGTAACAGCTCTCTTCCCACTTCCTCCCTGTGATTACCCTTTCCCTATGTCCTTCTTTCCTATACATTCCAGCCCGCTGGCCTATCTCCCTGTGCAAATACTGCCCTTCTGATCTCCCATGACTGACTGTTCTACCATAAACGTTCACCTTATATGCCAGTCTATAGTTTGGCTGGAAGTCATGGGAGTGAGTTCAGTTCCAGACCTGAAGAGTGACTAGGGGCCATAGTCTCAAGGGTTTCACCAATCTCTATCAGATCAATATGTCTAGTCTTTTTTGTGATTTTGAGTTTTTTTCCACATTTTTCTCCCACTCTATCCAGGATTTCCTGCACTGATCTCTTTCCTAGTGGTTGACAGTGTTGTCGTTAAGTGTCACCAAGTCATCTCCAACTCATAGAGACCTTATGTATAACAGAATGAAACACTGCCTGGTCCTGTGCCAGCCCCACAATCCTTGCTATACCTGAGTCCATCATTACAGCCACTGTGTCAATCCACCCTGTTGAGGGCCTTCCCCGTTTTTGTTGGCCCTCCACTTTACCAAGCATGATATCATTCTCTAGAAAATGAGCCCTTCTGATACCATGACCAAAGTAGATGAGATAAAGTCTGGCCATTCTCACTTCTAAGGAGCATTCCAGTTGCACTTCCACCAGGACAGATTTGTTAGTTCTTTTAGCATTCCATGGTATTTCAGTATTCTTTGGCAATACCACAACTCAAAATCATCAACTCTTCTTTGGTCTTCCTTACTCATTGTCCAGCTCTCACATACATATGAGACGATTGAAAATACCATGGCTTAGGTTAGGCACACCTTAGTCTTCAAGCAGACATCTTTGCTCTTCAGCACTTGAAAGAGGTCTTTTGCAGCAGATTTGTCCAGTGCAATATGTCGTTTGATGTCTTGACTGCTGCTTCCATTGGTGTTGATGGTTGTTGTTGCTGTTGTTATGTGCCGTCAAGTCG
>NW_006921741.1:6852622-6854600 GCF_000298275.1 Orycteropus afer afer | reverse complement strand
GTAAGTAAACATCTTTCTGGTATTCTTTGCTTTCAGCTATGATCCATCTGACATCAGCAATGATATCCCCCATTCCATGTCATCTTCTGAATCTAGCTTGCAATTCTGGAAGTTCTCTGTAAATACACTTCTTTAGTCTCCATTAATCTGAATTTTCCATAGGGTTGGTAATCAGTCCCATTTTCCCCTCCAGCTCTGCTTCCTTGCTTTCAGTCATGGACTCAGCTAAAATAATCTTATACAAAACTCTCCCTGGTATTGCAGTAGGGGTACTGTTTAGGTACTGGAAAAATGCCAGTGTTTGTGTAGTTACCTGAAGGGCCAGGGCATCATGTACTAGAGTTAAGAAAAGTAAATTTTGTATTTGCCACACTTATTTGGGAACAAATTCATATCATAGAAACTGATTTCTTTCCACTTGGCAAAGATATGTGCTGCTACTGAAGGTAACAACTAGGCCAAAGCTAAGTTAGCTTCCTTCCTTCTTCTGTGTTTTGTACCTCTGTTGTGCCAGATACATGACTGTATCTGTTCTATAATTGGTTGTGTTCAAGTCAGTGTTTCCTTCTAGACTATAAGCTCCTGAAGGATACCCCAAACCCTCTGCCATCGAGTCTGATCTGATTCATAGCGACCCCTCCTTGGGTTTCCGAGGCAGTATCACTACAGAAGTAGATTGTCCAACCTTCTTTCCAAGGAATGGCTGATGGGTTTGAACCACCAGCCTCCTGGTCAGCAGTCAGGCACTACAGCACCAGAGCTCGATCCTGAAGGACAGGTTATTAAATTCTGTAACCCTGATAATACCCAGTACTACCTAGTAGTAGGACCTTAGAGAAGCCACTTAATTTTTCCAAGCTCAAGTTTCCTCAACTGTAAAACAAAATTTTAAAAGTTACTTATATCAGGGGAAGAAGGGCAGGATCAACAGATGGAGCACAGAGGATTTTTAGGGCAGTGAAACTATTCTGTATGATATGATAATGATGTACACATGACATTTGTCAAAATCTATAGGATGGTACAACACAAAACGTGAGCCCTAATGTACATAATGGGCTTTAGTTAATAATAATGTATCAATACTTGCTTGTCAACTATAACAAATGCATCACATCAGTTTACCACCACTACCAGCTGCCATGGAGTCTGCTCCAACTCATGGCTACCCCAAGTGTGTCAGAGTACAATTGTGTTCAATAGAGTTTTCAGTGGCTGTTGTTTTGGAAATACATCATTAAGGTTTTCTTTTGAGGTGCCTCTGGCTGGACTTGAACCTCAACCTTTTGGTTAGCCCCCTAGTGCATGCAAGATGTCAATAATATGGGAAAATATGTGGGTGTGTCTAGGGAGGGAGGAAGTATATGGGAGCACTCTGTAGTTTCTCTTCAATTTTTCTGTAAACTTAAGACTGCTAAAAAAAAAAAGTCTATTAATTTAAAGAAGTGACTTATAAGACTTTTTTGGGACATGTAAGTGAGTTGGGACAAGTAAAGGTCTAGCATAGTATATAGCCCATTAGTAAAGGCATGGGGCAGGGAGGTGTTCTCTTGAATTTTATTTTTGTGACTAAAAGGTGAATTGGTGGTGAGGCAGTTGGCTGTGTTGTCTTTTGTTCCATTGGCTTCCAAAGGAGGGCCCAAAAGTGCCCTATCCCTTGGCATTGAAGGACTTCACTCCACCCATCTTTTGTGGTCATCTTGGTCACAGGCATCCTTTCCAGGGGGCTTCTCTATAATAATATAATATATAATGAATTCTGTAACTTGTTGTAACGGCCACTCAGAACTCACAAACAATACTCATGATTATGGGATTTATCAGGGAAGTAACACATTACAATTCAGAATCAGAAACAACTCATGATACTATTTTTTCCCCATTATTTTATTAACAAATAATGCTGTTAGGAACAATTCCCTGTGTATGTTTATTTCCTTGGAATAATTCCCTAGAAATGAAATTACTAGATAAGAAT